>NC_083466.1:3165000-3405000 GCF_030014155.1 Tachysurus vachellii
AGCAGAAAGAAAGGACGAGTACTTGGAAAAGGCACTAGCTGGTATAAAACAAAAATATTCTTATGTATGCAAATTCCAGTGTGGGAAGGGGGTGAGACTGAATGCTAATGAACCATGAGGGCAAATTTATTTGATTGCTTTGCTGCTTGGTTTAGAGGCAGAGAAGGTGTGTGTGTGTGTGTGTGTGTGTGTGTGTGTGTGTGTGTGTGTGTAAAATACGGGTAATGTGTCAGGCGGTAGGGCTGTAAATTCATGATGCAGTTAAGACATGAGCATGCCAGGAGAGCAAATTAGACTATCTTGGAGAGGTCAAGTCGCAAAACGCAATTCAACTGATGGATCAATGGGATGATGAATTTGCCCTCGTCTTGATTGCGTGTGCGGGCGCTGAAGGTCATGGATTTAATCAAAGCCTGAACTCATAAATTCACACACAGACACACACACACACACAAACACACACACGTACATGCCACTCTTCATCATCTCCTCCTTTTCCCACATGTCTATGTTCTCATACCATTATTACAAACAAACGCACAGTGAAATGCCATCTTAGAATTCAATTACAAGTCGACCGCATGGATTCGCTCAAGAGGAAATTAATTAACTAATAAGGGCTGGGATTGCGTGGGAACACAATAAAAAAAAAAAAAAAAACGGTTAATTAACTGAGTTTGGCTTCTTGAGGAGTACTCACGGGACAAAGAAACTCATAATGCGAAGTCAGCTAATGGCATAGAATTTGACAACTTGTAATGCCAAGCCAGATGTAGATGCTGGGATTCATCCAGCTTTTCATTGCGTAACAGTGTTTACTTTTACACTTTCACAGTGTAAAAGTAAAAGCAGAGACCCTTTTCGGCATGTCTCGGTGCTCAATGCTCACAGAACTGAACTTCTCACCACAGTTTGAACTTTTTGTATACACTAAACATTGAGGTAAATATCTTTTTACCACAAAAGCACACTCTGGAATTATCTCATACATGCTAGCTACAACTAGCCTAGCATTTTCAAATGCATGCTGGTGCTTTGCTATGATTTGCATGCACCCAATCAGTGAATGAATTTCTTATTTAGATTTAAACCATTTTTTTTTTTTTTTTACCAGCACTGTGGGCTGTTACCATAGTAACTCGTCAATCGTATTACGGGAATCCTGAATTTAGAAGATGAGCAGAGCGTTTAATGAAGTTCAGAGTGGTGACATTGTTCTTACTGGATGGTGGGATAAGTGGGCACAGTGCCCTTTGTTTCTAGCCAAATTTGGCCCCTGATTGGGGATTTCCTGGCTCTTCCTGCCTGGCACTAATCCACGGTCTGTCCACACACACTCGAGACTCTTTAAAATCTCCAGTGATCTCGAGTGCAAAGCAACAAAGCAGCAAAACACTTCAGCTACGTACTCCCGTGCCACATAAATGACTGAAAATGGCTTAGACTACAGAGAAAACCATAGTTAGAACATATCCTTCCCTAAAATGTATGAATAATTCTACCTACATTTTTTTATTCCAAAAGAAGGCAATGGAAAATGGTAGGAAGAAGAAATTTGGGTCTGTGTATCCTCAAACTGCCACAGGAAAGTGCTGTGGATGAAATTTTCAATCGGGCCCAGGAGAGGACCTCAGTTTTGGCAGTACACCATGTACAAGTGTGTGTGTATATGTGTTCAATTGCCTTAGGGACTATTAGCATCCCCTGGGGAAACAAACTCTGAACTTCTTATACAAAGCTGAAACAAACCCTGTCCTCTAAGTGCTGAAGCAAAATAAACGCAATGCAACTTTCTTTTTTAGCCAGGAGGCCCAAATGTTTTATTATTATTTTTTTTTCATTGCAAAGTGCATACAAGGAGAAAACATCAGGGAATGAATTGTGCACGTTTCACTCCTTTCTGCCGATTAGCATTTTTTGAAAAGAAGACATCTGCACTCCCTCTTTGGGACTGAATAAGCACTTACTCAGGTAGTGAATCATGGAAAAGCTCCATCTCTCGATGGCTTCGGGAGGCCCCGCAATATTAAAAATTCATACTGCTCTCTGAATTCGGTCCTTTTTGTTTATGCCAATCGATAGCTTTTAGATACGATGCTGTGTAGCGTGCTCAGATCAATACGATCTACTGACAACATGCCGCAATTTGCCATGTGAGCCGATCCCGGGTTTCAATCCCCAGCATCATGCTGCCTGATTATGTTACCCGTATTTAACAGCATCTTCTTTTTCTATTTTTTTTTCTCGAACATTTGCATGCTTTACAATCCAGAACCGTTTACAAATCTTTACACCTGAATTAATTAGACGTGGCGGGAAGAGACGTCGCACCTCATTATCCAATCAGTCAATCTGTTGCTGTCAATTACCACCTTTCGTCCTCAGAACAAACAACTTCGGGTGACAAGAGAATTACTTTGGCGCCAAGTAAACAGACATGACCTGTGTTTTGAAAAAATAAACAAATATATTACGTACAGTCAGCCTCACTCCAACATTGATAATGTGCCACAATTAATGAGTAAATGCGTTCTCAAACTTCACAGTCCGCCTCAGGTAAAGCAAATTCTCTAATTAGCAAGCTTCAGCTCTTTGCTTAAATAGAAAGAAGGCAGTCTGTCTTTCAAAAAGTTAATTAGTTAAATTAGAGAGCCAGAGAACTCTGAATGGCATTTATTTCATGCTAATGGTGTAATGACAACATTTGCTTGACATTTCTTTAGTCTCTGGTGTAGCCACATTCTGAGTAACATAACAAGCTTCATTTGTTGTGCCTTATACATTTCAAGAGAGGGAGGGAAATAACCTCTGACCTGTTTAAAGCTACTACAGCATAAGTGATAGCAGGAACTAACTACATTGAGAAACTGTACACTATAGTGAAATAACCAAGTTTCAACAATCGTTGACTTTTTCCCTACAAGAGCATGTTTACAAGTTATGTTTTATTCCTTAGGTAATGATATAATATCAATAAATTACATGCATCACTGTGAAGCGACATTCAACCAAATTGGATTTTGAAGCATAAGGCTGAAGCACAGAATATAGCTCTATACACTTCAGAATTCATCATCCTGCTCTTGTCAACAGTCCCATCATTAATAAATACAAAAGAATCTGTTCCATTGGCAGCCATACACAATTACGCTATACGTTTTTTCCAACGTCCTTTTCTTTTCCCATCATTCATTTTTGCCAAATTGTTCTTTGTCTCATCCATCCTTCTCTTTCCAATGGAATCCAATCTTGAGCACAATCCTTTGAATTTACTCTGGCGAGATATTCTCTTGATTGTTGGCTTTCCCACAGATATTCTTGATCTTTTTGTGGTAAGGGGTAAGAATTCTGTCATCGCAAAACACTTCCAGAGATTTTTAATGGTGTTTTTTTTGGTGCTTTTACCATTGCATTGTTTCTTTTTTGGAGTAAAATGATACCAAAATGGTCGATTCACAACCATTCAGCTCTGTAATCGGTTTGTTGAGATTTTTTAACCCAACGTTAGCTTGCTTCACTGCCAGCAATTGATTGTGAACAGCATTAGATTGCAAACAGAAAAATGGTACCAGCTCTAGAATTTATCTGACAAAATATCACACACAACACCATAGAAAAACTAAGCGGACAATTTTCCATTTACATTTGGACCACATATTAAAAGTGCTGTAATTCCTATACAGTTTAACCAACTTGGATGCAAATAGGCTAATATTAAAGCCTGTTGTCTGTACTTCAAGATAGTCTCACATTCTGTGGTAAAAATAACAATATTTTTGTCAATTCAGTGCCTGAATATTTTAAAGAAATAATAAAGAAAATTTATTTAGTTATAAGTTAAAATGCACAGGTTTGATATATCAAGGATTGGTAACAATATCTGAGATTCATAATAAATAATTATAACCCTTTAAAAATATGCAGAAATTCAACACAAATTATAAAAATAATCAACCAGGTAACCGACACCAGCTAAGCGTCCAGCGATTGAGTGCTGGTCAGACCCCGAGGGGGAGGTTTAGTGCTAATAAGTGTGAAATCAGCATGACTTCATGATCATGTGCGAAACGCCTGATCCTTGGGCAAAATAGAAGAAATATATAGAAAGAGAGAGAGACAGAAAGCGAGAGAGAAGGAATGGGAGGTCTTGGTGTCCTCCTGCTCTCTCAGACAGGGAAAATAAGAATCACACACCAGATAACTGTGAATTACATCCTCGAGGATGACATCATTACTGAAAGAATCAGTCACCCTCACACACACACTCTCTCTCTCTCTCTCTCTCTCTCACACACACACACAGAGGTAGGTAATCACCAGGGGCAGGTTGCTTTCTGCACTGTGTGTGATAAGCCCTGTGGAGACTCTGCGCACACACACATATACACACACACACACATCAAGAGCTGCTCCTGCATCATATAACTGTAGTGATCCTGTCACCATATGGTGTCTAACTCTGATACTAAGCAAGACCACCATCACATCTTCATTCCCTTAACACACATTTCACATGAACTCCCTCACCAGGTGCTACTGAAGGAAAACACCCCCCCACACACACACAGAGACACACACATACACACACACACAAAAGTCTGCAGCTTGTGGTGTTACTGAAGACTTTCCTTGTGGTAGAAAACTCACTGAAAGTTACAGAACGCTGACATCGGAGACTACTGATGATATAAATTAAATATTTTTTATTTGTTAAACAACATGCGTTAAATTTGTTTATTATTACATTTAAATTGTGTATAATAACACATGCAACGTTCACACCTCCTGACCAATCAGATTAAAAAAAATCAACAGCATTGTGTTATTAATGATAAACAATTTATCCCCTCTACTATTCGAAGTCGACCAGAATGCAGTCATGTCGACGTAGCCAACAGAAATTGAATAACCGATGTCTCTGATGTGTACAAGATGTACTGACTAACTCGAGAACTAGGGAGTCTGATCAAGACGCAGCCATAGAAATGAACAGAAATGGCAAACTTTGTACTGAGTTCAATGAATGCCTCTCTTTTCCAACAAAGAGATGACTAATAAAAATAGATACCAGAGACGGAGATTTGATTCTATCTGTCTAGATATCTTTTGCTTTTTCTCTGTAACACACACACACACCTAAAACCGGATTCTACCAGATAACACGTTAATTAATACTCTCAGTAATGCATTTACTTATGCTTTTAGTAAAGGTCTGTGGGTCTCCATGTCCATAAACTCAGTGTGCTTTCCTCTCCATTACAAGGCCCACAAGTATTAAGGCATTTGCGGGAACGTTCTAGAAAAAGAGATGCAACGAAGCAGAAAGTCCCAAAGGCCAATTCGCAACATCACACCCAGATAACCTTTCCTTTGGTTACTGTGGCAAACGGCTGTGGTGTAGGAGCAATAACACACTCCGGGCTGTGCTAACTTTGAAAAATAATCCACTTCACATTGCAGTACTGTGTCACGTTTTATTCCATATTTAACATAATCTATATTAGTAAGCAGTATAATATCATTAACGTTAACGAATGACATAACATTGCTAAGAGTGAAGGAATATGCTCATTACTGAGCAGAGTGCAAATTTAATACCTGCCTTCTACTAATGTGATAAAAGCACTAATCCTATCGAAAGTAAGTAATCTTAGACCTAAAATGCCAGACTTGGGTGTTTAATCAAATTCCATGTCCAAATAAGTATATGAGTGCCAACTAGATGATAGCAGGATTTGATTCCGGCAGTTTGCATCTTATATTTCAGAAGGTTGTTGGTTGGATTCCCTCAGTGCTCAGTGACTATCCGCTCCGTCCATTTGCTGTTTGTGATTTCATAAAGTTGCTCCCTGAACATATTACAGTTGGACATCAACCTAAAAGCTGTCCTTACAAGGCCCACGGCAGCAAAGATCAGCCGTTCGTTATGATAGACGAGACAAAGGTTGCAAGACAATAAGGAAAAGGAGTGAAATTTTTTTACTCCTGATGCTAATGCACTTTTTGCAAATGTCTTGCGTCACACTGTAAAGCTAACGAGCAAGAATAGTGATTCAACATAGAAAAAAAGCTGATTGTAGGGGAGCCTTTCACAAAGTTAGCATACACAGAGCTAGATAACTGCTTCAAAACACACTTAGCGTACAAATTCATCAAGCTTACTGCTTCAAAACAAAAATAGCATACAGCTTCAACACAAAGCTAGATTACTGCTTCAAAACAAACTTAGCGTACAGATTCAACACAAAGCTAGATTACTGCTTCACAACAAACTTAGCGTACAGATTCAACACAGATCTAGCTAACTGCTTCAAAACAAAAATAGCATACAGCTTCAACACAAAGCTAAATTACTGCTTCAAAACAAACTTAGCATACAGATTCAACACAGATCTAGCTAACTGCTTCAAAACAAACTTAGCATAAAAATTCAACACAGAGCTAGCATACTGCTTCAAAACAAACTTAGCGTACAGATTCAACACAGAGCTAGCTTCCTGCTTCAAAACAAACTTAGCATACAGATTCAACACAGAGCTAGCATACTACTTCAACATTAGGTTAGCATCAATCACTGAGACACTCTATTGAAAGGAAAAATGGGAAAGAAGTAAAAGGAAATTAATAAACAGCACACCATACTGCTAATTTCACTGAACCTTTTCTTTTGTCAATTAGCAAAGAAATCTTAATCAGCTAATCGCTGAACAAATCAAAGTCCTGGTGTGTGTTCTGACTGCAGGAATGGCTCATATTTCTTATTTATAAATGAATCATCCTCTAGATGTTAGGAACACGACCAAGCAGGATCCGAGGTCATTTTAATCACAGGATTATTCATCTTAGCCGTCATTTTATTTCTACTTCATACTTTATTTTCTAAAGCTGTATACAGCAGGATAACTTAATAACTGAATAAAGATAATTAGAGCTATTTTAGCTTGTGCTATCACAGCTGTACTGTAGCTTGAGCGTGAAGCACCGTGTACTGCTGCTTCTTTTCAATAAATAAGCAGTAACATTAAGCTGAGCAGCTTCACATTCGATTGATTTCCCTAAAGCCATGTTCTTCAGTGGCCCTACGGGTAAGAGCCGTGGGCATGCCATCCAGACGCGCTTTCTTTTAAAACATTTCAAGTCCACTTCACATTGGCTGCTTAACCAGCCTGAGGTAATGTTTTAAACCCTATTATAACAGTAAGTTATACTAATAAAGCAACTGTTGTTATTTCATTATTTTTAACAAAGCTTTAGTTAGAGACGCACTTGAATTTGACCATGAAGGTAATTTTCAGATCTACTCTATCACCATAAACCGTAAATATTGGCACCACTCACTACTGCTAAGCAAGCATTAAAATAAGAGGTGAATTATTCCCAGTACAACAATGACACCAAATATGGTAGCGGATGTTTCCCAAAGTATGAGTGGATCACTATATGTTACTTGCGCACAGAGAGTCTAGAGGAAGCACTGACAATCTCTTGGTTTAAACAGAAGATTAGGTGGCTGAATAGAGACGTTCGGATCCTCTGTCCAGCCTGGGGGCTTTTTTCATGGCAACAGCCCAAATCAGGGGCTAAATCTTAATAAGCACTGGAGCACAGCAAATCCCTGAGGCAAGGGAATGGATAAGGAGAGAGAGAGAGAGAGAGAGAGAGAGAGAGAGAGAGAGAGTGTGTGTGTAAGATAGAGAGAGAGAGAGGCACTCTTGATATATCAGCTGTAAAGAGGACATGGCTCATCGAATCTCAGATGAAAAGCCCATGCTGTAACACACACACACACACACACACACACACACACACACACACACACACACACACAAAGTGCTCCCAGGACTGGATGGTGAATCAAAAAAAGGTGATCAGGGTGACTGTGCAAACAACCAAAAGCATGGCGTGTGAATTAAATATAGCCCTAGAAGTCTTTATGGAATACAGCAAAAAGGAAAAAAAAAAGCTCGTCACCTGGTCCAACCTGCTGATTATCCTGCTTCATCTCTCATCCTGTCGGTCTCTATTCTCTCTCTCTCCTTAACCATTCCTTACTATTTCATCCCTAGTGGCAGGGGTGTGGGTTGTGGGTATTGGGGGGCTTTAGTCGGTATACTGCGAGCTATCGATTTCCTGTTGTGTGTGCACGGCGGGTGGACTTTCAGAAATCATCCACCATTTTGCATTTTGTCTCCTTCTCTCTCTCTCTCTTATAGAAAATAAACATGATTTGCCTCTACAGCCAGACTAAGGGTTTCTTTTTCTCTAATAAGTGTTAAAAAAAACAATAACCAATTGAAGAAAGAAATGAGCCTCCATCAAATGATTATCTCTCACTGGTAAAAAAAACTAAAATAATAATAATAATAATAATAATAATAATAATAATAATAATAATAATAATAATAATAATATCAGCTAGTCAACAGCAGCGCTTGGCATTTCATATATAAGGCAGTAGCTGGCCACTTTAATAGGAACGCCTGATTTCCATGCCGACTGACTAGAATTAAACCGAAGGCTGTCAGTGGAGTAGCTTAATAATAACGGTCTGCTGTCACAGTATTTGAATACTAAATATTGTATTAAATAAGAAATAAAGTAGTAAATATGCTCTTATGTATTGTGTGATAGTTTCAGAGAGGAAACTGTCACGACAGAATTACAGTCTTGAAATAAAACATGTTTGCTTCAGTCGCTTTTGTATTTTTTTATATTTATAATCAAATAAATTAAGAAATGAGCGGTCATCAAATAATCATCTCTTGCCGGGAAAGAAAAAAAAGAATACGAGAGAAGAAAAATGAGCCATCGCCCATGAAGCAAAGTGCGATGATTGCAGAAAATCAATAGCTGGATAGAATAATGATGGTGTTTTTAGGGGGAAAGCAATGTAAATGGTAGAGGGTCATTATCTCTTTCTTTCTCCCCCTCTGTCCTCTCTCTCTTTCTCTCGCTCTCGTTTTCATCTGCGAAATGGTGAAAGTTTTTTTTAGCCCTTCTGTCTGCTTGCCTAAATGACTCTGACGCCTCGTGATTATGTCCCTAATCTAGTTGTAATTGTCAGATACGAGGCCTGCGCTCTGTCGTCTAGGCATCATTATCACCTCTGACCCTCAGAGGTCAGGCGTTCTCTGGCGCCGTGGCTGTCTAACAAAATTAACATGGCTGTGTAAGAAAATTGGCCACGCAACCAAGTCAGCAAGCAAAAAAAAGAAAAGAAAAAAAGAAAGAAATATATTGCAACTTACACGTTGAAGTCTTTTTAATCCTGAATTTCTTTATTTGATTCGTAATGTATTCTAAACTCTAAAACCTTTTTACTTATATCTACTGTATATTTTATTCCACAAGTAAATCTATCCCACGGTTACAGTCATTTTTATTTCCTTACACTTATATTCTTACTTCATTTTTTGTTCTTTTATCTTTTATTATGCATTCTATTACGTAATATTTTATTTCTTTATTATGTATGAGACTAAAAAGTCTTTATTATATATGAATCTAGTATTGGTAATTGTTGTAGCAGTAATATTAGTAGCAGCAGTCATTATAATAGCACTATAATGTAATAGTTTTGTAATGAACTTTTCACTAATGACGTAACTCTCCCTGGTGGTCTAGTGGCTAGGATTCGGCGCTCTTACCATTTTGCAAAAAACGACACTGATGTGGTACGAATAAAGGATTATCCTATCTTAATAATGCTGCATGGCACAATGCATACGGTTCTGCTGTTTGTGCCTGTGAGTAAGGGGTTTTATATATCGTCTGTTTACTTTTAATTTCTCATCAAAAGGTATTAAAAAAAAACTCTAATCCAGAAAGCAATCAATCTTTGTTTACATTCATTACTTGTGTCTAACACTGCTGATGTGGTATGATCAATTTCCCTAATAAACAAAGAATGAATAAATGAATAATTCTACAGGCTGGGTTTGGAAGAAATCAGCTCCAGCCTCTACTTCATACTGTAACATGATGAATAATTGAATACTGTAGAACATAACGCAGTACAAGCAGTTTGTACGGTCAGCAGTCAGAACGCCATTGTTCACTTTGGTCTTCGTCCCGTTACAAATTATTTTTGAGACAGAGAGATGAAAGAGATGAAGCTCAGAGGTCGGGGTTTGATTACTATTCACAATGCTGCCTCGTTGCCTGTGAGGAATTAAATAAATATTAGTGCAGGGGTAAAGGAGAAGGTCAGGGTCAAAATCTGACAGACAGGCACAGCAGGGGAAGCTCGGAAGCCAAACACACACACACACACACACACACACACACACACACGCACACACACACACAGAAGCAGCACCTGGAGTGAATATTAAAAAGCAGCTTTTCCACTCATATACACTCACACACATGCACCACTTTCTCTTTTAATTACCCAGAGAAGCGAGAAGAGAGGAATAGGATCCACCGGCTGGGTGGAATGAAGTCAAATGGAGAGAGGAATAAATGATAAAGAAAGTGAAAAGAAAGAGAGAAGGCTAGAGAGAGGGGGAAAGAAGCAAAATAAGAATGATGGCAAGAACTTAAACTTTCCAAACCATTTTTGTTACAGTTTTACCTCTGAAACTATGAGAGAAACTCAAGGAAATGATGGAGAAAGACGAAGAAATGAAGGGAAGGGAGAAGAGTGAAGGATGAGCGAAAGCGATCGAGATGGGAGGATGTATGCTTGTGGCGTCACGTGACAGGATGATAAATATTTAACGGTGCTGGCTGAGACTCACGTTTCTCTTGCAGGTGATGCAGCCTTTCGACTGCTGCCTGGGGATAGATGCCTCGACACACACACACACACACACACACACACACACACACACACACACACACACACACACACACAGCTCTTCTACTGCTTTACATCATTTAGAGTCTTTTGCTTAAGTGAAACTGCACTCTTAACTCCCATTTCCTTATGTTGGAGCAGATAACGTTCTGGTTAATAGGTGTTAGTTAAGAATCAAGACATTGATGCATTGATGGTGATGCCTCCATCACCAACAAGTCTAGTCTTTCTTGCTACTACATAATTTGTACACCAGAATTTTGTCTCAGAATTTTCGTCATTTTCACAAAGAGTATTTTACACATTTGACCTTGCTATGACCTTGGATCAATTGCAAAATCGAATCCGTTCATCAGCACATAAAGCGGAAAATCATCTCAGGGCACGACACATTAAACGCTTTTGGTGGATGGGCTACAATAAAAGGAGACCAATCTGATCTGCATCTAATCTAGTAAGCCAAAAACAGTCATAGAACAGATCTGCAAGAATAGACTGGTGTACATGTTCCTAATAAAGTGGCCGCTCCTCTACTCTACTGAAACTACTGTATTTGGGTCATGCTTAAATAAAGGTAGAAACTCATTTATTCTAGTTGTTCATCCAAAGAGCTTCATTTTAATATGCTGACAGACTGTTAAGAGTCGCTTTTAAGCCCGGAGCTCATTAATCAAGATCAGCATTTCGAAGCCTGAGCTTTCTCCTCCTAAAGACTATTATTATGAGGTGGTGTCACACGCGCTTGTTTGAAAGCAGGTCGTTCAGGGATTCACAGCTGCTAAAACATTAACGGCTTTGCGCTAACACACTGTGCGCTTGCTTAACTCTGTCTAATTGGCTTACCATAATATAGTTTGTAGCAGTGCAGCCTTCAAAGGCAGAGTCAGCGGCTTTTCCTCGGTCTTAATTAAGGCCGACCGGAGGGACTGAATAGAGTAGAGAGCCTGAGCGTTACTGCAATTCTTCAGATTTTATGGATAAATAGGAGTCCTGAGGTGTTGGAGGATATGTGAGGCAGCAGGGGCATTAATGGGTATTGTTGTGAGGGAACATTTGAGCTAAGACTGAAATGGACCCCCAGTAGCACACAGAGAACCTGCTAGAGTTAGCATCAACAGTTACGTGTGAGGTATTTGAGTGGTTGTGAGGTTGTGAGGTAGTGACCTGGGATCATTCCTATGTTGCTAGTGTCCTATATTCCCTACATTATATGGCATGTAATGAACACATTTCAGAGGGTCCTATGTTCCCTAGTATAATATACCATTAACAGTAGCGAAGTAACACTTTTAAAAGGTTACCTGTTGTAGCCTATAGCCTGAGAGTACACTGTCATAAAAGTGACAAAATAGGACCCTGGGAACATAACATCCTTTATGATGTGTTTATTATATGCCATTTAAATATGGAGAACATAGGACTCTGGGGAAATAGAGCTCTGGGAACATAAGGCCTCTTCTTATGTGTTCATTATGTGCCATATAAATCTGGGGACACTGGGAAAAAAGGAACCTGGAATGATAGGACACTGGAAACATTTACAGCATTTGCATACAGAGGCAGCTTGGAGGACCTGGGATTGAACTCAAAACCTTCCGATTGGTACCACAGGCCCTCATGACATAGGAAACATAGGACCTTGGGAACACAGGGCCCCTTTATCATGTGTTTATATGCCATCTAAATCTATGCAACATAGGACCATAGGAATATAGGGCCCCTTGTCGTGTGTTCATTATTCATTCATTCATTCATTCATTCATCTTCTACCGCTTATCCGAACTACTTCGGGTTACGGGGAGCCTGTGCCTATCTCAGGCGTCATTTGGCATCAAGGCAGGATACACCCTGGACAGAGTGCCAACCCATCACAGGGCACACACACTCTCATTCACTCACGCAATCACACACTACGGCAATTTTCCAGAGATGCCGATCAACCTACCATGCATGTCTTTGGACCGGGGGAGGAAACCGGAGTACCCGGAGGAAACCCCCAAGGCACGGGGAGAACATGCAAACTCCACACACACACAAGGCGGAGGCGGGAATTGAGCCCCGACCCTGGAGGTGTGAGGCGAACGTGCTAACCACTAAGCCACCGTGCCCCCCCGTGTGTTCATTATGTGCCATATAAATCTGGGGAACAGAGAACCCTTGGAACATAGGACCCGTTGTCATATATCAATTACGTTCCATATAAATCCGAGGAACTTAGTACTCTGGGAACACAGATATGCCCCCAATCAGTGCTAATCCCGACTGAGCAAGATTTATTCAGCTTTAAACATAAAGGAAGCAGGTTATCTAATGTGACATGCTAGACTTGTAAGATACAACAACCTTCGAGTGTTCAAAAATAGCAAAAAGGTTTCTATAGCATGTTATATAGTGTGTCACTGAATGTATATGAGGAAAACAAATCACTTGTTAATCATTAAAAAAGAGCTAATCTTCAAATACAGCTAATACTCGATTTAAGTATCGCATTATCCCATATAATATGCTCAGATGCTCCTGCAAGCCAGAGCTATGAATTATTCAGAAAGAAAGAAAAAAAAAAAAAGATGGACCAGAACAAGATGGAGAGTCAACAGGACTCTCGTTCTTTTCCTGTCACTTTTCTCCTTCCTCTTGCTATCCTGTGTCTTCCTCTGCCTATCTCGTTCCCTTCGTCTATCCGTTTCTCTCGGTTCTCTTCCACGGACTCGGGCTCAGGTGTCTAGATATAAATATCACCACAAAAATAATAACAATTCGTGTCCTCATAATGAAGCATGATGAAAGCCATGAGCTAAAAGTCTGTCACTGTAATTAGCTGAGAAACTCCTAGATCCACGGGCAACAATAATGAAGCTAGCATGGATAACCTTGCTTCCCTCTAAAGTTTGATGACCTTGAAATGGTGAACAAACCTCACTCGCTCGCACTATTAGCAATGCTTAGCTTCTGCCTCTTAAACGCCGAGATATGCATCGATCTAAATCACGGCAATGTTTGGGCAGGGATTCAAACTCCATGGTGACATTATCAAAAGGAAGCTTCTGCTAATGAAAGAAAGGCCACAAATATATATATATATATATATATATATATATATATATATATATATATAGACAAGTAGTTCATAAGAGAGTTACAGAGGTAAAAAAAGTGTTTACAACTGCTGTAAAGTACCGTAAAATCTCGCACTGCTAATCTTTCACTTCAGCTAACAATGTTGCTGCATTTGCTAACATTTTCATGCACATTTTTTTTTTTTACACTATTCCTTAAATCATCATTCTTCTGTGTATAGTGTGACTGTTGTAAGGGTAAAGAAAAAAAACCAATGCTGGTCATAGATTTAACACTCTGTCAAGATGATCATGCTAATAAAGCATCGATCTTTGACAAAAAAACTAGCTTGACAAAACACAGGTCCGTGAGTTTAGACCCAGAGTCATGAGTTTAGACACAAGAGTGCCTCAGGTAAGGAAAGCTTTGCATTATTAATAATAGCTGTGTTTTTTTTTTTTGGCTCAACATTGCTGAAGCTGTTCCAGCACAGAGGTCAATAGGAACATGGCACACATCTGGAAACACATCTTTACACCAAAGTGGTTGCTTTTCTTATACGACAGTCTCCTTAAGCTGGAAGATAGAGGACAGATGATTGATTGCCTGCATGTGTAGCCGGCTTCCTTTAGCTATATATCATGTTTACAGCTGTAGCTGTTTAGCGATTAGCATGATACCTTATTAATACATACATGTATTATACTGTACATGATATGCTATAAGAATTATTAAGAACTATCATAAGTTATTCTGAACATGTTTCTGGAAGGTTTTCAAGGTCAGAGAAGCATTCTAGCTATAACCTGCCAATGTGGTGCAGATGTCAACAATGGGGTAGTGGTGGCTCAAGTTGTTAAGGATTTGGGTTGTTGATCGAAGGCTTTGGGTTCAAGCCACAGCACTGCCAAGCTGCCACTGTTGGGCCCTTGATCAAGGATCTTAACCCTCTCTGCTCCAATGGTGCTGTATCATGGAATAACCCTGTGCTAAGAACCCAAGCTCCAAAGTTAGGATATGTGAAGAAAGAATTTCACTGTGCTGTAATGTATATGTGACAAATAAAGGCTTCTATTAACATTTTAAATTACGGGCAATCCTGTTACTCAAACGATCGGAGACTGATTAGAAATTAGAAATGATTAGACTAGCAATGACTAGCCATTTACACTCTCTGTATCCATCTCCTAATACTGTCCCTTCTCCTTCGCCTGGGCAATCGTGTACTAAACAACATCATTATTTAAGTCTGCATAACATTGCAAAAAAAAAAAAAAAAAAAAAGCCCTGTTTGGATGCATCCAATTAAAATAAAATATGTACTAAACCTTTTACTCTCAAACTTCTCTTCGTCCATGGGGAATGCAGGACCTATATTTGCCCGCAAGGTGTTTCCAAAGAACATCCATTTACCGAGAGGCTTGTTCTTTGGACTTGTTTTAAACACCCCCCCCCCCCCCCCGCCCAATAACACCCCCCTCATACCACCCCTCCCTTGCCTTGTTTCCCTCATGTATTAGAAATAGTCTGCATAAAAACATACCCGATTTGCAGCCGAGAGGAAGAAAAACGGAGCAGGAAAAGGTGAAAGGAGAAGGAGGAACGACGTGCTGGATGAAAATGAGTAACAGCTGGAGCGGATGGAGTGAGCAGTAAGAGCGATAGATTGATATACGGAAAGCGTGTTCACCTTTTTTTTCACCATCGAGACCCCCCACGGAAACATCTGGCTCTCGGCCCATAACGCCCTGCTGCTTTGACAGAGCAGAAAGAGCCACCCTGCAGTTTTCGATGAGAGAGAGAGAGACACGTGGAAAAAAAGTGACACGCTGGAATAATGCACTAGCTCAGGGAGTGTCTGACCTTCAAAAATCCGACATTCCAAAAAAAAAAAAAAAAAAATATATATATATATATATATATATATATATATATATATATATATATATATATATATATATATATATACATGTATATATTAAAAACTGGCAACTACTCAGCCATTTCTTATATCTGGCAACATGGCAACATGTCAACTTCAGATTTAGAAGTCCACGCCATTTCCCAAAAGGAAGTTAAAAGAGCTTTCAATATGAGGAAAATGTCTTTTACAGGTTTGACAATTAACCTTGCCTCACATCTGGTTTAACTTCTGATACGTTCGCATATCACAATATTACTCCGCAGACCTTTTTTTTTAAAGAAAGCTCCCCTGAAGATTGACTATCGGAATAAATGGAAAACATAAAGGGTGTACGCATTTCAAAAGCATTCCCTGCCTTTTTCAAATGGTAATTTGTCCAATCTAGGTCTTAATATGACTGCGACTGAGTAAAACGAATAGAAAACATCTTCATTTTAGACACTTTGAACGAGTACCAAGATTTTTTACATTATATACTGTAGTGTGACTGATTTTTTTCATGACTGATATGTTTAGAAATCCATCCACTTTTTTTGACCTGCTTTTCCTACATCTACAATCTGGAGCCTATCCCAGGGAACAGGGTACAGAATGGTAGCCCATCGTATAGCACAATCGCACGGACAATCTTTAGACTGGGGGAGGAAACCGGAGAACCGAAGGAAACCCCTGAAGCATAGGGAGAACATATAAACTACATACACACAGGGCAGAGATGGGAATCCAGCGACTAAACCCAAGGGTACAGGGTAACTGTGCTAGCCAGTAAGCCACCATGCCAATCTACTTAGAAAGTGACGTGAAAGTGACGTGACATACGGCTACGTGTGGTGAACCATACTTTTGTTCTCTGCATTTAACCCATCCAAAGTGCACACACACACAGCAGTGAACACAGACACACACACACACCGTGAACACACACCCGGAGCAGTGGGCAGCCATTTACATACCTGCAAACTCACAATCTGTTAAAAACACCCCCCCCCCCCCCCCCCCCCCACACACACACACACACACACACACACACCCGCCGAAGAAAAATTCATTCATTCATTCATCTTCTACCGCTTATCCGAACTACCTCGGGTCACGGGGAGCCTGTGCCTATCTCAGGCGTCATCGGGCATCAAGGCAGGATACACCCTGGACAGAGTGCCAACCCATCGCAGGGCCGAAGAAAAATTCAGAACTTAAAATGAAGCACTCTGACAAGAACATAAAGGGAAAAGACAACATTTGCTTCAAGTGAAAAAAGCACTTTTATTAATCCTATTTTTACCAAAATTTCTTGGAAATAATTTTTCTCTGTACAATTTGAGTGCCTTGGAACCTTAATAAATTGATGAACACAAATATTGCTATTGCTTTTGTTTTTTGGCCGCCACAAGCCTTTCAAGTGCCCGTTTTCGTTGTTTAGCAACGTGTCTCTTTATTGCTTTTTGTTCGTCCTCTGCGGCTTGAAGTGAGGGACGAAAGAGGTGATTGCCTTATCTTCCTTCTGAATGCTGATTGGTCAAAAGACGCGAGGATGATTGAGACGTGAGGCGTCATCTGCTTACTAGTGCTTCACACTCCAGTCCAGTTGGTGACGGTGAATGCACCAAAAGTTGGTTTGCCGTCCGCCATAAAAAGTCATTAGAAGTAGAGACGTGAGGCATCAGCTTGACAGATGGTTTACACGATTCACACAAATAAACATATTTTGATTAAAAACAGCGAATTTCGCCGAAAAACGACTAGTTTGCAGGTATACATTTATGCTGCGGCGCCCGGGGAGCAGTTGGGGAGGGGGGGTTCGGTGCCTTGCTCAAGGGCACCTCAGTCGTGGTATTGCCGGCCCGAGACATGAACCCACAACCTTAGGGTTAGGAGTCAAATTCTCTAACCATTAGGCCACGAATGCCCAAGAAACCATACATAATCCTCAATTACTAGAATTCTACTGCAAACAGAAAACAGTGTGTAAAAAAAAAAATAAATAAATAAATAAATAATAAAAATATATATATAATCAGAGTATGTTTAACTAGTATGAATTAAAAAAATATATTTTTTAAAAACTGTCATAATTTACACTCAAAGCATACAGAAAGAGGAAGTTGAACTGAAGTAGTTGTGGCACCCACTTATGTATGAATGCCAGGAGAGTACTGGGCCATTACACTCCTATTCAGTAACACACACACAGACACACACACACACTTAGACAGCCGTCAGCTCCAGCGACTATTAGGTTCGCTGTTGAAGTGATTCGCTCAAGCTCTAATCTGATAAGTGGCCTTCCGTGTGGGTCTCCTTTAGCTCCTTTTCAATAAAGCACAATGTGTGTGAGAGTGAGAGAGAGAGAGAGAGAGAGAGAGAGAGAGAGAGAGACAGAGTGAAAGAGAGATACAGAGATGGCAGGTGTATAGGCTTCCCAGGTCTCCATGTTGGGACCATAATTGGTCGTGGCAGACGTAGTCAGCTTGAACGGCATGTTTCAGCTCACCCCCAAGAAAGGAAAAAGTGAGACAGAAAACTGAGACGCAGAATAAGTATGCGCGTGAGACAAACTGACACCTGAGATGGTGAAGAGTCCACACGGAAGAAAACACGGAGAGACAGAGAGATCTCAAGGAGATAAGTGTTATGACAGCAGAACTCACTTTAATGGTTACATAATCCCCTGATGCTGCAAAAGAAGGGCCACAGCGGTGAATTATTATGCCATGCTTTTGTGCTCGCAGCGAAAACACGATAAAAGAGGTCGCAACTGCATTTTGTTGAGTAATTTGTTGCTTTATAATGGCAATAGAGTTGATTTGAGGAGCTGCAAATGATAATTACCGAGAGCTCTTCTTCTCCTCGCAACACACGAGCCGATTAAGGTCCACGTTTACAATAAGTCGATGCTGAAAACGTTGCTAAAATCATTCCGGCTTACTCCATATGAGACTTAAATAAGATGGGAATTAATCTGTGTGTCATTCTGCACGACCGTTCATATGGGATCCTATCAAGTGCAACCCGACTGGTACTGAGAACAGGGCTTGCATTAAGGTTAGCTCTGGTTCGGCAAGCTGACTCCCTTTTGCATGACGGCTACCAAAGGAAGGAATCAATTTCGTACATTTGCTAATGTTTGAAATCATTTTTTGAGCCCAGGAGCAGCTCAGAGAACAAATTCCCTGTCTTGTAAAATGTGTTGCATTTGGGCTTGCGTTAGGGTTAGCGTTAGGGTTTGAGTTCTGCAGAGTTACTGTAGTGTGGTCTGCATCAGGCATGGGAACTTATAGGAACCTTCTACCCTGTGGGAGTCTACATTTATGCTTATGATTGCAGGTATTCATATACAGTGACATGCCATGGACTTAGAAAGCAGCATACATTAGTAGGATTGGGAACCGAGTTCTGTTTTTTTTCAACAGGAACCGGAACCGCGCGGAATTTTTAAGTTTCGTTTCCAAACGCGATTCCGATGCGATGACGGGCAAAGCGCTGGGAGCGGTCACTTTAAATAGCCATGTCTTACCTCATGAATATTAATTGTTTTACAGTCACGCAACCAAATTAACGCAGCTTACCACAGAAATCAGTCACTCGCGCTGCTGTGCTGAGGTACGCTTTGTGTTAAACATGTCTAAAAAAAAGTCTAAAGTGTGGATTCATTTCCAAAGCTACAACAATGAAGCGAATCTCCCCCGTCTGAGAGGGTTTTCTCCACAGCTGGAGATACAATAAGCCAGGAAAGGTCTCGTCTTCTCCCAGAGAAAGCAGACGTGTTAATGTTTCTTCAGAAAAATGTTTTGCTAACTGTTTTGCTAAGTTGTAATTCTGGATGTTAAATTTGATGTTGGATTTGTTTAAATTTAAATTGATATGAATTGAAATGCTCTGTTTAAAATATTTAAAGAATCGGAATCAGAAGCTGGAATTGTAAGGCAGAACTGGAACCGGAATCGGAACCAGAAGATTTCTTTTGATACCCAACCCTATACATTACTGATTGACGGTTAGGATCAAAGTAAAAGAGTAAAAGTGAACTGAACCTAGTGCCTACTATTTTGGTGGGGAAGTCGTGGCCTAATGGTTAGAGAGTTTGACTCCTAACCCTAAAGTTGTGGGTTCGAGTCTCGGGCCGGCAATACCACGACTGAGGTGCACTTGAGCAAGACAACGACCCCCCCAATTCACGGTGTGTGTGTGTGTGTTCACGGCTGTGTGTGTGTGCACTTTGGATTTGTTAAATGCAGAGAACGAATTCTGAGTATGGGTCACCGTTCTTAGCTGTACGTCACGTCACTTTCGCTATTTTGCAAAACCATGTGCTCAAAAGTAACCTATCAAAATATTCAATTGAACCATAAGTCAATGAAAGCAAATCTGTGATTACGAGTCCCTTCGCCAAATGAGCCCTTAGTCTTAGTCTTAGTCTTAGTACAGACTTGAATATTTGATTCCAATTCTAGAAAGACCCATGTGAGAATTCTGCCACCTAACGAGCAGAGTACTGGGGTAGTTCTGGACATACAGCCTCTCTCATTTCGACCCGATTCGCTCCTGAAGGGTTTCTCGTTACAACACTAAGAGGGTTTCACCATTTCTTTCAATGGAGGTGAGTCATATGTAGGGTTGCAAAGGGGCAGAAAGTTTCTGGTAAATTTCCGGAAACTTTCCAGGGGAATTTAATCTGGGGAATTTTGGAAATATTCAAAATTGGAAACCTTACAAGAATCTATGGAAATTTACGGGAATTTATGGGAATTTATTGGAAATTTATATAAACTATATCATATACAAATCTAAATTTGGTCATAAGCAGACATGCATGCAAGGTAATAAAAATATTAAAAATGATGTCTTGACTGATTTAATTGTAAGTAGAACTCACTCACTCACTCATCTTCTACCGCTTATCCGAAGTACCTCAGGTCACGGGGAGCCTGTGCCTATCTCAGGCGTCATTGGGCATCAAGGCAGGATACACCCTGGAAGGAGTGCCAACCCATCACAGGGCACACACACTCTCATTCACTCACGCAATCACACTACGGACAATTTTCCAGAGATGCCAATCAACCTACCATGCATGTCTTTGGACCGGGGGAGGAAACCGGAGTACCCGGAGGAAACCCCCGAGGCACGGGGAGAACATGCAAACTCCACACACACAAGGCAGAGGTGGGAATCGAACCCCCAACCCTGGAGATGTGAGGCGAACGTGCTAACCTGTAAGTAGACCTTTAATTGATTATTTCATTGAGTAACACAAAAGCATAATAAACATTATTATGCTTGTAATAAACATAATAAACTTAATCATTGTAATAAACATAATTTTATAGAGGATTTTTTTTATTTCAGGGGAAGTGAGTGTGTGTGGCGGAGGGTCATCAAATTATCTGTGCATGTGGTAACACTCCTAATTTACTGCTTATTAAGAGTTAGTAAGGTAGTTATTAAGTTTAGGTATTGGGTACAATTAAGAATGTAGAATAAGGTCATGCAGAATAAGGCATTAATATGTGCTTAATAAGTACTAATAAATAGCCAATATTCTATTAATATTCATGCTAATAAGCAACTAGTTAAATGACCCCTAAAATAAAGTGTTACTGTGCATGTTATGGAAGAATGTAAGTACATGCATGGGGTTTGGCCTCAATGGCCCTCCAGTAAGCAGTGTGCTGTGTGCAAGTGACTGAGGAACGCAGGGTACAAATTCTACTGAAATTGCATGAAATCTTTTTGTTTTAAACAAAATTATGCTGTTAAGATTTTTTTAACTACATTTAAGTTCCTTGTTATAGGCAAATCTGCATTTTTTTTAAAAAATTCCCGTTAATTCCCATATATTCCCGTTAATTCCCATGGAAAGTTTCCAGCCTTGAAAATTCCCGGAATTTTGCAACCCTCCTCATATGATTGTTCATTGTATCTCCCTAGGTTCTTCCACATCACTTTACTGTTTTCCCTTCACTGGCTTTCTGTAATCTGCCTGCATCAGATTTAAAAGCATTTTACTGATGCTTACCTACAGATAAACCGGATCAACACCTTCCTAATGACAATTAAACCCTTATCTCCGCTATGTTCCTTTTGACCCTCGAGCACAGCTTTCATGATCCTTGATTCCTTGAGGAGATTTTGATTCCTTGATTCTTTGCTAGACCTGCATCAAGATCTCGGTACCAGCACCCACTTCCTCACTGTCTTCAAACAAAGATTCAAGAGCCTCTCTGTTTTAGCTTTAGAGTATTCTTAGACACTGACCTACTTGTACTAGCATGAGGATGTGTTTTTGATGGAGGCTACAAAGCACTTCTGCCTAAGGGTGTCTGCCAAATGCTGTAAATGTAAATGCAATTATGCTCACTTGGAATCCCACTACAGGTGGCTGTAGCATCGTTGGGGTTTGTGCTCCCAGTGATAGGTCAAACACATTACTCTTTATAATGTAGTGCAATTTAAAGCCCAAAATGATGTCTCCAAAATCTCACCATCTATTCTCGATGGTACAGAGAACCGATCGTGCCTAATTCCTGTAACGTTTCTGGAATAAACAGTCAGGCGAAACAGAGATAGAAGATTCTGCTCTATGCTGAATCACTGACCTGTGGACTGTAGGTTCTTATCAGATGGTGCCGTGCTGCAGTGTTGAAAGAGGTCCTGCTTTAATGAGCTCTCCGCTGAGACAGCTGGTGTGCTGGAGCATGCTAATCTACTCTAGTCTGGTTTGACGTTCTGGCCTAAGATCAGCTTTCTGGGACTGTAATTACATTCTAAGAAGGGCAAAGACCATGGAGGACAAGGAACAGCAGTCACGGGCAACTTGCAAGCTGCATCAAGCTGGAAAATGCACTAAAAAAAGGACCAGGTCTGCCTTTGGCGGACGATCGGCTACATCAATCCATGGGCGATGCAGCTGAGATGGTTTCTGGCCAGAATGAACATGCAATAAAAATGTATATATACATATATAGAGTGTTGTGTTAGCTGTAGGATTTACATGGGTGTGGAAAACCCTCAGAATTTTTTCAATGACCATTATTCGGGCATATATATAGGTAAGGCTATGGCTAATCTTCTTACTGTAAAAGGGTTCAAAGAAAATTCCAGGAACATTTTTCAGCCACTGAGTCTATATTTTTAAACATTATGATTAAGATTTCATTCCTCAACCCAAATCAATATCATTATCGTTAGAAAACTTCAACAAAAGTCTCTTAGCTTTGAAAGCAGTATGCTAAATCAGCAAAGTCCCAAAAAAAAAAAAAAAAATGAAAGAAAGTACGGCTACTGATATACTGACGTGGCTTCACTGATATGAATATTTCATACACAAAAAGACGACGGATGTGTCTTAAAATCCATATACACACAAGTTTTCCACTTGGCATTCAAATCCCGGACCTTGTCGACTTCTAAATGATCACTGGGGACACTCAGCGAGTAGCCAAGTCTAATTGAATTTCATCATTTTCTATTATTTGTTTGTTCTTTTTTTTTTTAAATGAAAGCACTTAGCTTTTTTTTTAAGCCACATCTTCCTGAAACCTTATGAATATTTAACACAGAGCCAGACTGTCTCATCAAATGAGCGGTCCCTGACGCTTGCAGCTGCTGGACGAGAAACGGGTGACAATTACTGAAAGCCACAAGAAAGCCATTCAGTTGAAAAATAAATAAATAAATAAATAAATAAATAAATAGTTTTTACAAGGAGTGGTAAGGTTACAAAAACAACGCTGTGCAAAATGTCAACAATTAGTCTGCGTAGCCGTTTCAGCCTAGCTAATGAGTCCATTAGCGGCTACACCGTCTAAAGGATGCTAGCTGAGGGGGAAAAAAATGTGAGACTCATTTCAATGTGTCTCATTTCAGCAGGATGACCTTTTGTTTGCTGAGCTCTGAAACAAGTGGGAAAAAGTGGGACTAGAAGGTGAATCATGCAACTTTATTTTTAAGTCAAATATTCCTCAGAAGACTGTTGGATAGAGTTGCAAAATTCCGGGAATTTTAAAGGCTGGAAACTTTCCATGGGAATTAACGGGAATATATGGGAATTACAACAAAACAACAAGATTTCATGCAATTTCAGTAGGATTTGTACCCTGCGTTCCTCGGTCACTTGCACACAGCACACTGCTTACTGGAGGGCCATTGAGGCCAAACCGCCTGCATGTACTTGCATTCTTCCATAACATGCACAGTAACACTTTATTTTAGGGTCATTTAACTAGTTGCTTATTAGCATGAATATTAATAGAATATTGGCTATTTATTAGTACTCATTAAGCACATATTAATGCCTTATTCTGCATGACCTTATTCTACATTCTTAATTGTACCCAATACCTAAACTTAATATCTACCTTACATACAAACAACATACCCCCCCCCCCCCCCCCAAACACACACACACACACACACACACACACACTCGCTCCGCCTGGAAACAAAAACCTCCATATATCACTTAAGGGGGGGTTCACCTCCATTTTCCAGGCCTTGACTACCACAGAAGCAGAGACCTAATAAGCTTGAGAAAAATGCTTCATTTTACATTTTGATTGGGACTTTTTTTAGAAGGACAAGGGGTGGGGGATGCTTTCATTTTACAGCAATCATAGGGAAATATGTTTATTACAATTATTAAGTTTATTATGTTTATTACAAGCATAATAATGTTTATTATGCTTTTGTGTTACTCAATGAAAGAATCAGTTAAAGTTCTGCTTACAATTAAATCAGTCAAGACGTCATTTTTAAAATTTGTATTGCCTTGCATGCATGTCTGCTTATGACCAATCAAAATGTTTATTTATGTTTGTATATGATATAGGTTATATACATTTCCCTATATTTCCAAATAATTCCCGTAAATTTCCATAAATTCCCGTAAAGTTTCCAATTTTGAATATTCCCAAAATTCCCCAGATTAAGTTCCTGTGGAAAGTTTCCGGAAATTTACCGGAAATTTACAGGAAACTTTCCGCCCCTTTGCAACCCTACTGATGGATCAATGTTACTTGCACCTCAGCTACACACCTAGATACAATTCTCATCAAAATAGCGCTTAATAACATTGGCCTAATTTTAGTTGAACAGTAACATACAAAAACGTGAGAAAGTTCTCTTCACCAATTCTTTGTCCTTGACTATTTTTCCCACTGTAGCCCCCCGAAAACCCAACCCCATCCAAAAAAAAAAAAAAAAATTACTACTGAACACGTTTACCCTCTGCTATGAGGAGGATTAGCAATTTCATTCCTGGGGATTTATCGAAGTCCAATAATCTTTCTTCAGCTCTATGATGCCTCAAGCACAGCTGTCATCTCATTCCAGTTAACCTCACAGAGCTTTTACAAAACACCTACAAAGATGTCTGCTAAAGAACCGGCAAACGGTTTCAAAACATGCCACGGGGTCTACATGGACTGGATTGCTTTCTAAAGAAAAGTACAAAACAAAAGAAACAGATTAGCAAAATTGTGGGAACTTTTAAAGGCTGATTGAATTTCACTATTTTAAGCTGAGAAAACTTTGTTTTGTTACAATTAGAACTAGCTTCTAATATCAGTTAACAATTCCTTGGGCCTTTTTACACCTGGTCACTTTTTACACTATAAATCCGATGGTACAAACCACTTCAGGAGGTGGTCTGGGACGCATTTCAGATGAACCTGGACAGGTGTAAATGAATGTGGTTGTTCAAGCCACATACATCAGCGCTATACTCCTCCCAAACGGAAGTACGTCACTCGCAGGTGATCTTTCACCCAGGTGTCTCTTTGGGCCTTAAAACGCGCTGCTGCCACCAGCAAAAATGCAGCAAACAGTAAACGCTGTTTTTTGTAGCATAACCGTCGTAACGAGTTTTTTCGTCTTCTTTTTGATCTCGTTCTGAAAACCGCATACACCAAAGCGTGTTCCGTTTCAATTACCCCGGAAATGAGGTAAAATATATTAGCATTTTGGGCGGGAGTAGAAAGATCGGATCGATATCCGATTCGCCGAGACGCGTTTATGTGGCCTAATGTAAATGGAACAGTTTTAACAAATCAGATAGATATCGGATCAGAGAAAACACATGAAGTGACCGGGTGTAAAAAGTGACCATGTATCTCAATCTAGCTGTATAGCCTATAATGAAAAACAAATAGAATGAATTCCAACTTAATCTGAACGCCATAAGGGTGAAAGATTTGCGATTTGTTTTAAATCTAGTAGCAGAAATGATGAAGGTATGATGGCTCCTGTTACTTGTTTATTCCAGCATGGATATTCTTTATTTAGTTGGCTTGTTCAATCATGCTGCGTGTAATAACTTAATAGCAACAATTACCTGAAATACACACAGCAGCACAACCTCTAATCGCCTCACTACACATCAGCATACCTCTACACACCTCGTCTCACCTCACCTCTCCCCTTCACATGCCATCAAATCTCAACACACCTCAGCACATCTCTGCATATCCTCTACACACTTTGCCACACCAAACCTCAGCAGATCTTGCCACAACACCTTTACATACTTCACCATACCTCATCACACCTCTGTACTCTTCAACACAGCCATGACTTTACACCTCGTCATACCTAATCAAACCCTTAAACACATATCCTCTGCACGCCTTATTACAACTCTTAAGACCTCATCTAACCTCAACACACCTCACCACAGCTATACAAACCTCATCCAACCAAACCTCGGCAGACCACAACACAGCCCACAACAACGCTACACACCTAAACCCACTTTCCCACACCTCAAGTCACTCCTTCAAACCCAAATGCACCTCACCACACCTATACACACCTTGGGATGTGGTAGCCTAGTGGTTACGGTGTTGGGCTACCAATCGGAAGGTTGTGAGTTCGATTCCTACATCCACTAAGCTGCCCCTAAGCAAGGCCTCTGCCCCTAAGCAAGGTGTCTGCTAAACGATGTAAAAGTTTTTACACCAAAACAAACCTCTACACACCTCACCACACCTCTAACTCTCAATCCTTAACACATCTCTACCCACCCCTTCACCCCTCAACAAACCTCTACACACCTCACCACACCTAATTACTACTCAGTACGACTCTTCACACCTCACCAAACTTCTACACACATCACACCTCAACACAGGTCAACTTAGCTCAACACACTTCTACACACTCATGCTGCACTTCCAGCTTGGCCATTAATAATTGCAGTAAGTCATTGGGCATCCATTACAGTACAAGGTATAAGTAATGAGATCTCCATTGTCTCTTCAAAGCTCTGTTTGAGAGGAACAAACTGTTTAAAACTGTGTAAGTTGTGATATGAGGGTATTGTACTATCGTACTATCAAGACCTAGGAAGTTCAATAATGTTGCGTATTACGGCGATTTAATGGGACGCGGCGTAAGAACAGATGTATTTAGTTCAGTATCTTCGTTTGAAAAGGAACGTCATACACATGGATGTACACACTAAATGTCTGAATCTGCAGGCAGGATTTAAAAAAAAAAAAAAAAAAAACAGCCTGAGCAAATGCTTTGAAGAAAGTTACATCTCAATAACGTCCTCTCTAACCAGGAGGAATAGCGGCTTGGGATGAATAGGCGTGACTCACCGATGCCTTAAGCTATTCACACACACACACACAGACACACACACACACAGTAACCACTATGTAACAGCTTCAGGTCAGACCCAAATTTTCCCAGCAATATTATAAATATGAACAGGCAGCCGATGCCGAGCATGCTATAAATCTCTGTGAAATTTACAGGGACTCAAAATAATGCAGCGAAATAAATTTCGCACGAAAAACACCGGCGCCGAGGCACAAAATACTGCAAGGGTATTGTCTAGGGAGTTCATTTATAACACGGCTCTTTTGAATTCCTGAATCTGAACGGTCTATAGGTGTTGCTTTGTTTGCTATATAATATGCTGCTGCAGTTCTGGCTACAAGGTTTATATTAACGTTCCAACTCGTGATAGAGTTAAAGGTCATTTGCAATCGCTTGCCATGTAACTAAGAAATTTGAAAGTCCTGATAATATTCCTGTTGAAGAAACCTTACTAATACAACACGGTGACACTGGAGACTCCTTCTGTTATTCTTCTGTCAACGGAAATCTTGACCCTATTAATGTTTACAAATTTTTGGAATCTGTTTATCATTAACCTACATAAGCCCTATTCGGACGGGATTAGTTTTACGTGGGGATGTGGGGGTAAAGTAATTATTACCAGAGCTTCTCGGTGATTTTAGTCCCGTCCGAATGTGCCATCTCAGTAATCATTACGGACAATGTCAGTAAAGATTACGGCGACTTTTATCTTCTGTAAAAAGGTCCGGAAAAATTACCTCAGGTAATACTAATCCCGTCCGAATAGACCCGCTGTAAATATGTACGGTAAAATCCCGTCATTTCCTGTTTAAAAGTAGTATTTGGTGCGCTTTGCAAGCATGGAGGCGCCATGTTGTCTGTTTGTGCACGTTATAACAGGAAGCAACGTCATATGCACATGACGACAAGGAGGTTACTGTGGTGCGTAAAGCGAGTTACCCCTCCCACTTCTGCTAGTTTTACTGAGATGTCTTGTCCCGTGCGAATTGGCCAATTAATATTACAGACGTCCTGAGGTAAAATTGCATTACTCCACGTCCCCACGTACAACTAAACCCGTCCGAATCGGGCTATAGTGTGTCAGAGAACCGGGAACCTATCTCAGGGACTAGGGACACAAGGGATGGGACACCCTGGGCAAGGTGTCAACCCATTATAGGGCACAATCACACACACACACACACCAGCCAATTTAGAGATGCCGGTCAGTACCTGAAGGGAACCACGCTTTCTGACCAATCAGAATAGGGAATTTAACTGTTCTGTGGTTTAACATTGTAAGATACTCACGTTGGCAGTAGTCCTTGCCCTCCTCGAAGCCTGGCTTGCAGATGCAGCGCCCAATCGGTACCAACCACCCACCGTCGGCACTGCAGTACATCTTCGGTGACTCAAACTCCTCAGAGTTGTTAACGCACGATCCACGCACCTCTACAAGTGCAGAGTCGCCCCCTGTCACCGTATCAGGGAAATGCGCCAGGTTGTGCACAGCAGTCGGGCACTTCTTATAGAAAACCCGTAGGGAGACAAGCGCGATGCATGCACCAACATCCTGAAAAGCCAAGTAGAAACCTTTTTTGCTTAGGTTGCTGATATCCCGAACCTCTGTGTTCAGTTTCATGACGCGGTCACCAACGTCGGTCTGGGTAAAGCTCTCGTCTGCGGCAATTGTGTCAATCTTGATGTACTGGCTCTCCTTGATAAACCACAGGTTGTCGTTGTTGGACTCATGATAGTACATGTTGAACGTCTCTTTGCAAGTCCCAGGGACTCCAGGAAGGCTGTTGCAGTCACGTAGCGTGAACTTGATCTCGATGTAGATGCGCTGAGCACCATGACGGGCAATGTGTCGAGTACGGAGCCAGTTGTTCTGGTTGGCCTCCATCACGTTGCACACTTGATATGAGCGCATGGGCGTGTTGCGCTCGTCCATCACGCTGATCTCCTCCCACTAAAGAGGGAAGCAGGAAAAATGTTAAATGTTAATGAGGATATATTTTGCAAATCAATTAATCATGTATTGTTAGGAATAAGAGTTGCTAACTTTTACTGTTTCTGTATTAAACTCTCTGGCTACTTTTTAGAAGACAAAAAAATGTCATGCTACTGAGAAACCATTCTTAATGAATTCATTGGGGATTTTTTTTGGGCCCAGCACAATTGTACAAGGTAAACAAACATTACCTGGGACGTCGTGGCCTAATGGTTAGAGACTCCTAACCTTAAGGTTGTGGCTTCGAGTCTCGGGCCGGCAATACCACGACTGAGGTGCCCTTGAGCAAGGCACCGAACCCCCCCTCCCCAACTGCTCCCCGGGTGCCGCAGCATAAATGGCTGCCCACTGCTCCGGATGTGTGTTCACGGTGTGTGTGTGTTCACTGCTGTGTGTGTGTGCACTTTGGATGGGTTAAACGCAGAGAACGAATTCTAAGTATGGGTCACCGTACTTAGCCGTATGTCACGTCACCGTCACTGTCACCGAAAGAATAACTAAATCTGGAATTCTAAGGGTTTAGCTTGCACCCTTATGTTGAACTTTCAATGTCCTCCATGTTAGTACCTTCTGCTATACAAAGTACCCTTACGAAACATTTCAATAAGTTAGACTGATCTTAGGTTTAGGTTTAGCTTTATCGCTAACTCCATTCTCCTGCCCTTTCATAACATTGTGTTAACCAGAAACGTGCATTCACTGTGACAAAGAGACAATACTCTGATGACAATCCAATTAACGTGGCTTAAGTTCCATGTTACATTGTTGAGACATACTGTACATACACACATTGTGCTGATGTTGGCTAGCTGTTTGTGTGCTATATAGGTATGCTAAATACTACTGTGGAAAAAAACAAAACCTTTGCTTCACCTCAGAAACCAAAAAGAAAACAGTTAGCTTTTCAAATGAAAGCTGCATTTTGTTGAAACAAGCATATTTTTCCTCGCATGGTAAGCAGCACGATGTCCTGAAAATGTCAGAAATATCTCTCTCAAGCTAAATACTTACAAAGCTAAGTACTCAAAATAAAACAGCATTTTCTTCAAATAAACTGCTTTTAATGGGGAACAGGAACAGTCCACGAATGTTAATGAGTTTTCAATGAATTTTCATGTTATAATCTCATCTTATAAGGTATTAGCTTGTGTATGTGTGTTAGTTTTTAGTATATGTGGTAGAGTCTATGCGACTTTGTCTACATCTGCTTTCACTTGTGTGAGGTTCTGTACCCGAGGACACGTCTCACATGTGTAAGAAAACATCTCAATTTCTTAAAGAGAAAGAAAATAAACCAGGCAGGAACAATCCTTCGAATGTCTGATCCCTCCAAAAGGATTCCGACTTAGCCAAATAAAACCCAGATCCCAGGGTTTATGGATCTCATTTTGCCACAGAGATACATTCAGAAACCACCATCACAGTTAAGAGCTTGAGTGATTTGAGTTACTATTAAATTAACTGATGTCTGGTTAAACATCAAGCTTTGAGCCAAAACATAAAAATCTCAGGGTTCTCAAATGTCTATATCGCTCACAAGTCGTCTCTTTAAAGCTTTTCCCATCTTGTCTAAAACTATCCAAAGCAAACCATTTAACAGCAAAGCATTTAATGTGTATTTGAGTAGCTTTTGTCATGTTGAGGGGAGAAACGCTACGTAAATACTAGACCTTTTGCTGAAATTTACAGTTTTAATTTTGCATTTATTTTAGTTGTGTTTCCTTGTAGGTAATACAGTTAGCTAGTTAGTGTGCTTAGGTTTGTTTTGGTAGCAAATACATTTTTAAGAAGATTTAAAGGTGGGGTCTCCGTTGTTTGAGAAATGCTTCAGAAAACTGCTTTGGGCCACCAAACAAAACAAAAACAAAACAAACGTGTAGCCAATGAGCAGAAAGGGGCGTGTCTTCTCAATATGGGCGGAGAAAGTGTTCAGTGCGCATGTGTGACATTAGCAGAAAGCGGTTTTAGCATTGACATGGAGGATAAAAACAAAGAAAGAAAGTGAAGAAAGGCTTACGATAAGGCAAGAAGTAGGACGTGTTAATATAGGATCAGCTTTCCAGCGCTGAAGAGAACTGAAGGAACGAGAAGGCCTGCGATGGGACACTGAGGTCGCTTTTTTCCTTCTCAATAGGTGAGTAACGTTGGTTTTGCTTTGTTATACAGAACTAATATATGCCTTTGTCCTTTGCATGATTATGCTTGTGTGTCATTTTTGCTTGTTTGTTTATCTGCAATTGTATTGTTCTTCCCTTCAGCTATGATAAAGACAACTATATGATTTCTTTCCATATTAGTTGCCTGGGTTACGTATGTATGTGTGGGCGGAGCTATCAATACAGGGGTGGGACCCATTTGGGTTTGTTTTGGTGATTTCAAATGTCAACATTAGCTTTCAAACAACGGACACCCCACCTTTAAGTGAGGTAAAAAAAAAATATATATATTGTGCACTGGATCAAGTGCTATTCTTTAAGCAGTTAAGAAATGGAGGTTTAAAAATGGTTTATAGACTTGAAAGTCTTTGATACACTACTGTTTAACTCTTTTGTCTAATATCAGATGATTATATGAGGCTGCACCAAAGGTCCGGTTTCTCTACGTTCGACTAGCTTTACCACAGATTACCATCTAAACACAACCTACAAACGCCTTTCCAAATAAAACTTGAAGAGTGCTGTTTTTCTTGCTTGCTTTGCTCATATGGAGCAGAGATTTGTAAGGCCATTTCTCAACCTGCCATGATGTTGCAGGCTATAACGACACGATTAGGAATGGAGCATGGTTAAAATATATCAACTGAGACACAAGGGTCAATTACAGGTAGTGCCTGTGTTTAAACAGAGACATATGTGTGTTCGCTTCAGTCCACAGGCGGACATTACGGATCAAATCAACGTTGCTGTAGAATGACTTGCTGGATGAAAAGAAAAAAGTAGGCTGCTTTCCCCAGAGTGCAATGATTGTGACATTTGGAGAAATAATCATCGGGCAAAAAAGACAGTCTTATGAGTTCCTGTTTATTTATTTTCAAAAGTTAGTCTGCACTAAACTTTTATATTTCCATTGGGAAGCCATTGCAGGGAGTTAGAAAGCATTTTACAAAGTGATTGAAGTTTTTTTTAGCAGGGTGTCTGACGCAGATACACACACACACACACACACACACACACAACATGTAATAATTGCCATGCCATATGGTGAGTTGAGTCACCATATAAACGACATGCAATTACCATAAAATGGCTAGCAATCGCCTACATACACAATGGAACATGCACAAGGTTAAAAGCATTCTGTTTAGACAGGAGGTAAAGGTTAGGTTCTTTCAAGCAGCACTGCTGTCAGGAGGATAATGTGGGTGTCTGGTTCCTGCAGCCCTTGGTGCACTGAGAAAAAAAAAAAAAAAACAGCCAAAAGGAAAAAAAACCTCTACTCATCAGTCATTTTTTCGGCATTGCCTGGCAACTTTGAAGAAGGGCAAACATGTCAATTCACTGACTTAACAGAATTTCCAACAGTAATTATCTGGTAGTTTGAGATCATTACTGTCTTTAAGACCACAAAAGAACATCTGTTTTTTTTAAAGGAGGGGTTCTTTTTGAAACGCACATAATTAGGTTTACCTGTTTCCTGGCGGCCCAATGTGAACTATCCCTGTTGGGTTTCAGACACACACACACTCACATACACACACACACATCTGAAATTAACTAGGAGCATCAAACCAAAGCCAAGCCTTCACATCTGGCTTGGGGCTGAGAGAATTGGTTCTGGCCTGCCTGGGTCAAGTGGCACATTTGAGCTGCTAAGATAAATACTCAGTGAAGCTAAGCAAACAGCCATGGGAAACTACTGCCTTTGGTCTGAAGGTGTGGAAGGCTGTTGCAGGTCAAAGGTCAGCATGAAATCTCCATGCATGCCATCCAAGAGGCAATACTTAGAGACCCTAAGCTCAGCACCTTCAAGTAGTCATCTCAATGAGGAAACTACAATCAGAACTTCGTTTCATTTGTCCTTAGTAAAGTCGATTGACCTATCCAAGGAACGCTGGGTCCCAAATAACCCATGGAACATGGAGGAAGCTCATGTATACAGTAACACACAGATTAGGATCACACCAAGGACTTGGGAGCTGTTTTGGGGAACACTGACTGATGAAATCCACAAACCTTAGCAATGGCTCCTTTGTTTCAGCTGTTTCTACTCTCTTTAATCCAAATCACACTCTAGATCATCCTGACCTACTATACCAGCCCTTCTCAAACAGACCTTTGCAATGTAATCTTAACATTCCCACTAGATTATCATGCCTGTTAATCTCATTAAAGGTGCCCTTCCACACAAAACCGTTTTACTTGGATTTTTTGATATGTGTTAGGTCCATATGTGTTTGTGTTGTGTCGTGAATGTGAAAACGAACTGCTACCTCCCCGGTCAGTTCTAGCCACTTAAAAGAAATAAGGGAAGAAATCAGGTCAGTTGGAAAAGCTGGTCACTCTGACGTCAGAGTGACTGAGCTCATTACTATTCATGAGCTCTCCCACTTGAGACCGCGCCCCCAGAATTCGTGTAGCTCAGTGAGTTTCCTATACAGCAAGGATGGCTGAACATTAACGGGCTTGTGAAGAAGCCGTTTTGCCGCAATTCAAGGTGATTGTAAACAAATTTCCTCTAGCCTAGGCTACTTATTGCGCTGGGTGAATGAATAGTCATGCTCTCATATCCTAGCGGTTAGCCAATCGGAGCCAAGCAGCATAGCTCATTTGAATATTCATGAGAACTGGCGCAAATCGAGCTGTCTTCCTGCAGGCTTTCTATACCACACTAGAATGGCTTGAAACAAGGTAACCAAGACATTTTTACACAAAAACATGTTACAGAGTCCATGGTGAACTTCAGACATTACCACAAAAGTAATGAAATACGTGTGGCAGGGAACCTTTAATGTAAATGGAGTGTGCTTTGTAGCGGTACAGTAATCACTAAAACCCACAAATCCTTGCGCTTCTACCATGCTGTCATTGTACACTGATGATTTTTTTTTCACAGCCATCTGACTCAACCATGCTGTGTGCTAAATGTCATTGTAGCTCTTAGATCATTTTGACATGGATGGATGAATCATATTTGCACCTTTGTAATGGCCGGTTAGATAACACGTACAGCATTATGGTAACGTTATGTAAGCTCAGTTTTGCTCCCAAAAATTCTTCCTGATCTTGTGCTGTAGAAAATATCAGGTTTAATACTGGCCGGTCTTTGCAGTGGGAGTAAGTAAATTGCTGTGTATTTGTCTGTTTGTGAGACAAGTACGGAGATCCGATCCAGCTTCTGGCTGCTCCGGTAAATCATTAAAACAGGCGGCTGTGAAATCCTGAAGATTGATTTCCTTTAAAGCCCAGTTTGACTTTCGCTAACTTGATTATTTTTAGCCCATGCTGGGTGCATCATATAAAAAGAGAGACGAAGCAGATCTTCTCTCATCTCCTTATCCTTCTCGCTGTCTCTTTTACACACACCGATGGTTATGTTGGGATTTAAAAAATCCTAATCTTAGCTACTGTGTCTGACCAAAGGAATCGTGTCTGACCATACCACCAAACCTAACCATGTTTTTAGTTAGCTATTTATACCCTGTAGAAATCCTAAAAATGACCTTGATTTGCACATATACACAGACTCTCATGCAGAGGACATGCTCGTAAATACATGACATAAGTCTTGTCTTCGGTGTGATTATGAGAAAAAAATTCAAAGCACCTTCCACCGGAAGGAAGGAATTCGGACACAATCCAGTTCTGGTTTCATACACAGCATGCAAATGCTTAAAAACATCACGAGTTTTGAGATCGAAATTGAAATTGTCACTATTGGAAATACTGTTATAGTGATGTCCTTCAACTACACAATTACTGGCCTTTCTACATCTAGAGTATTTCTTTTTCTACTCATAGAGTACAAAGGAAGTCGTGGCCTAATGGTTAGAGCGTTTGACTCTTAACCCTAAGGTTGTGGGTTCGTGTCTCGGGCCGTTAATACCACGACTGAGGTGCCCTTGAGCATGGTGGTTACTCACCCCTTCTGCTGGATACGCCTCCCATCCTAGGTCCCCCAGAGCTGACATGGAGTCCAGTAACGTAACTATAGAGCGAGAGACACAAGAAACAATTCAGTTTAATTATTACATTTTACTTGATGTCACTAGCATCAACATTTGAAATTGTTTTTTTTTGTTGTTGTTTTTAGCTTGTGGTCAATTACTCCCTGGTACACACAAAACACTCCAATCTCAATTTTCATCCCCTAGGGGAAAAAAAACACCAGGAAAAATTGCTGCTCTGGGAGTCTATCAATAACAAACTACACGTGTGTGTGTGAATGAAAACAAACCCTGGCTCACACTCTAGATTTCAGAACCAGGAGTATTAAGGGAATCTGAAGCAGACGTGCAGGTCATGTAAGGAAATGTATACACTGTAGGAGGAGAGTGTTATACAAGGCTCCTCTTTCAATGCAGACACACTCCCCTATTCCTTGTCCTAAGGCTCTTCACAGTCTGCTCTGCATTCCAGGGTAATTAAGGTCCTGGCACCATGCAGCATCAATTTTTTATTAGCTCCCATCTGCAGATGTTGGCGTCCACACTTAGGACTTGAGTGGAGTCTAGGAGTACGGGAAGATCTGGCAGCCGTGTCATGCACCGACACACTTTTTGCTGTGCGGCGCAAAATGCCAGGACAGACAGGATAAACTAGCATGACATGCTAGCAGAAGCTACTGTATGCTAACCTGACAGGATTTTGTAGTGAATTTCTAGATATAGCAATTCAATCAGTTCAAAGTTAGAAGGTTTATCGTTTAAAATGTATTTAAAATGTGGATTTTCTTTATCCACAAATCCTTCATAAACACTACAGACATTACCACTTTACCGCTCTTATTGATAGCAGACATATGCTAATCAGTTCCTAAGTAAAATTATCACAGTTTAGAAACATTTCTGCTATTGTTTGGTTCCCTGCTGAACGATTAACAAACCCAAACTAAACATGACATTTGAACGGTCCTTGTAATACAGTTTCAGAGTGAACATGCAGTATTATACAGCATTTAGTTCCAGTCCACAAATCTGATTGGCTGAGCATCCGAAGGCGTTTATATTTAGTTTTACCGTGTTGGAATGTAAAAATTTCACTTCCTAGTTCAAAACTGTGACTAGATTTTAGTTAGCGAGCCCATCATTCGACATGGCGAGACATTTTTTACGAATACAAAATGTTCACAGGTTCAATCAAAGTATTGAACCCTTAATAAACGGGTTGCCAGATTGAGCTCTTCACAAGAGATCTTACAAAAATACACGTATACAAAGAAGGATCTTGTGATATGAAGAAATTTGTAATATGTGTGTGAAAAAAATCAAACTATGAGAAAATCAAAAGTCTTGTGTGAAATATCTGTAACCTGGCAACCCTGGTTTAAGCTATTACTGTAAATCCGCTCAACAGTTTCAAGTTATTGCTGAACTAATTCTTACTTTTACTTCGCTAGCTGAATTTTAATCACCGGTGTTACTCGCTTCGCTTGCCACTTAACTGAAAACGTTAAATTGGTTGTTTTTCCAGTAAAAAAAAGGCAGAAAAGATCAAATTCAATACCAAAGACAGGAAAGCAGGATCGCTTAGATACGTACACAAGAAGTAAACAGATGAAAGACTAGAAGAAAAAAAAAAAGAGAAAGAGAGTGTGGAGGAAACAAAGAGAACAAGTTGAGATTTTGATTTACGGCACGCTGCCGCACAAAAGAGTGTGAGTGTGTGCGTGTGTGTGTGTGTGGTGGCCTGGTTTGATTTATAACGACAGCGGCGTGTTTGTAAAAGATTAATGAACGGTGATTCATGTTTCATAAATAGTTTCCTCCGCACCGCCTGCAATTCTTCACCCTGGCGAGACACGCGTTCACGCTGCCTCTGTGTCGAGCGTGATGAAAAGAGCTAGAAGCAGCTGGAGATAGAGTACGCTTCCTGAATGAGTGTGTATGTATGTATATATGTGTGTGTGGAATCTGTCTTAACCTACATTAACCCTTTCAGTGCTTCACTAAGGATTTATAGAGTTAACGTTCTCACTCTGATCCACAGAACTTATTAATCAATCAGCAAGGTCACAAAAAAAAAAAACATGATTTAGCGTTGTTTATTTTTTACACAGTGGCCATGACAAAACTTGTATGTTTACACACTTAGGGTGTGTCTCAGTCAGGTCTAGAGTTCCTTAGGGCACTGGTATGATTTATAGGTCATACGTTCGTTAGCTTGTTTGCGCATGTTTCTGTCATGATACTGCAAGCAGGATTGTAGGATAGCTAGTGGAATAAAAATAAAAACACACTCGAAAGTCCTTCGATTCAAACAAACGTTATTTTTAACTATGTAGAATTTCAAGTAAAGTTAAACATTGCAAATGTTTAAAGGAATCATTTGAGATCTACAACAATAACTAGTTAAATTTGTAGCTAGATCAAGATGAGGTTCAGTTTGGTCCTGCATTTTTTTTTTTTATATCAAACGTGACAATTAAAACGAGTTACCACACGCTGTAATGTAACATAGTCTCCATACTCTTCACCCTCCTGGAGAGAAAGAGAGAGAGAGAACCTCCAAGGAGGTAAGAGGTTGTTCAGCAGATATTCCCATAGACATGGAAGAGGACCACGCTGCTGCCTGCCGCTAGCCTCCTGGGTCCCACCATGTCGCCTGCACTGTACGGTGAACTTTCGCCAACCAAAGTTATATTATATTATTACTTTTTTATGAACTGCACCGTAAATGATACCATTGTTGCATCGTTTATATAATAAACCACAGACTGTTCACCTCATCCTGAGCTATCTGTCTCGGTGTTTTTCCGCTCGCAGCCTGAGGGGCAAAACACAGACCCCTGCTGTTTCCTTTAGATCTATGCAATCAACACACCAATGGTTACAAGTGTTACCCCTGCCCTGGTGTACAAGGGATTTTACATGAGGCATTGTTTTTATTGGTGAGTTCTTATACAAAAAAAAGTCTTCTAAAAAAATTGTTTGTCCCTTGGACTGTCCATGTCTCAGTTCACAGAGCAATGATATTTTCTTTATTTCTTTATTGTAGACCTCAGTGTCCTTCCAAAACCAGCCACCGCTGCTCATTCTGTCCTCTCTCCTATCCTGAGGATGGACGAGTAACGTTTTCCTAAAGGGCCAGAAGCCCGATACAAGATTATGTTCGTGACTGTAGAGTCATCTCTGAAAGAAATGAAACAAATCTTGTGAAATACAATGTAAAGCAAGTCATAGATATACAAACAAAAATAATAATAATAATAAGGATAATATTTTATCTAGCTAGCATATGTCCAAACTAGCTGTCGTTTAAATGGTCCCAGGAACCTTTTAGTGGTCAAAGATTTTATAGTTATTAGTCCAAGCACCAAACTCAGTGACCAACTTATTAATATAAAACTCCAAAAGTAATAAAATGTAGGTCGGGAAGTTTTGTAAACGCACTACGTGAAAGGTAAAAACCGGCTGAGCTAGCTAGCCGAATTAAAGACGCGCAAAATCATGTCAGAAACCTACGCTTTGCGAAGATTGTTACGAATTACGACGACAAAACGAACCAAAAAATATGTTCAAGACCTCTCATACCAAGCTAAATCCGTAAACGAATTGTTTCAAACAAATTTCAAACCTTCAATATAAAAGCACAAGGAAGTTGTGGCTCAACTGGTTAAGGCTCTGGGTTGTTGATCGGAGGATTGTGGTATAAGGCCCAGCACAGACACTGCTGGGCCCTTGAGCAAGGCCCTCAACCCTCCCTGCTTCAGGGGTGCTGTATCATAGCTGCCCCTGCACTCTGACCCCAACCTCCTCAGTTGGGGTATGTGAAGAAAAGAATTCCACTGTGCTGTAATGTATATGTGATGATAATAAAGGCTTCTATCCCCCTTATTCTACATAGAAAGTAAAAAATGGCTAGAATTCGTATTTTTTTTCCTTTTGCATAAATATTGGCACAGTATAATAGAAACATCATCAAAATCTTCAAGATTCCCGCCCGTACGCAATAACCGCAATATTTATTCGTGTAATAAAATGTTAGCTTAGCAGCTATAATCTATCCGACTATGCTTGATGGGATAGTCGGATAGATTGTAGCTGCTAAGCTAACACTTGTTTTACGAAGTATGAGCGTAATGTAGCTACGTACGTTTAAGTAAAAAATGGAAGGTCTTGATTTTGTGTTCAGTATCTGCAAAATTACTATGTTAATAAGTAAAAATCCCAAAATGTACGATCATATTTAGCTTAACCAGGTAAGATTTTTTTTCCCCCTTTGAATCCTTAAGCACAAACCAAATCTCAAACGAATCAATGCATCAGTCTTGGACGAGTAAGAGATGCCTCCTGAATGTGGACTGATTTGATCTGCGAGAGCAGTAAAAGAAAGAAGATTCGCCATCAGGAAAGGAAAGAGATCTTTTTTTTTTTTTTTTTTTGACTCGAAGTGTGTGTTAAAAGGTGTTGTCTTTATAATGAATCCCTTTCCTGCATCTTTCTGAATGTCAGTTTTATATAACAGCTTTTTTTTTTTCTAACTCTTCTCATCCATCCGCAAATCCATTCTTTTCTTTCGGCTTGAAGAAAAATCTGCCGGGATGAAAGAAATACTCTGTCTCTTTCTCTATCTCTTCCTGTTTCCTTTATATCTCTGCGGATGTTCCCTTACGCACTATGGATTTCTATTTGCCGTAAATGTCTCTCTATATGTCTCTTTCCTTTACTTTTCAGCGCTGCTAATCACTTTTTGACCTACATTCCACTTTTCATCTCTTTCAAGCTTTTTTCTTTTTACTCTGACTCGTTTCTCCATTTCGTTTCTCTCTCTATCTCTCTCCTTTTACTTATCATTCCTTTCCTCATCTGTTTTTCCCATTCTCTGTCTCCTCTCTCTCTCTTTCTCTCTCTCTCTCTCTCTCTCACACACTCACCTTCTTACATTAATTTCCGATCTGCATCCTCATCTCCCCCCCCCCACCTTTCTATTTCAGCTTTTATCCCTCTCTCACTCACTTTCCTTACTTTTTTCTCTCATCGCTTACCCCCTCATACCTCTTTCCCAGAAGACCCCCAGCTAGCGCTCGGCCTGTGTAACTCAAACCTCAGCGTCCTCCTCTATCACTCATCGCTAGGTTCTTACAGTTCTTACGCTAGGAAGCCTCATCAGCAGCTCGGAGTTCAACGTGCGACCGAAGCTTTACGGCAGACGATCGGTCTCCGTCTGCGTCTCAGACTGTTTTATGGCGGACTCATTAACGGAACCGCTGATGCACTGCTCCTGAAGTTGCTGCTGCTGCTGTGTTTCTGTATGAAGAGTCTGGAGGAGCCGTGTTGATCGGCCGTGCTTTCAGACCGTCTCTTGTTTCAAACATGCTTAGATATCGATTAGGGTCAGCAGGCGGTGGCGGGCATAAAGACGAAGGACTGCAAACGAAAGCGTGGGTGAGGTCTTACTGGAAAAAACCCCTCTTGAGCATAGCAACATAAAAGGCAAGGATTTTGGGGGTGATAAAATTCCACATCTCTGACACTTCTAACAGGGCATGAGGTAGTGAGGTGTATGTATATATTATCTAACAAAATATTAGATTAGCTAACCATGAAAAACTTATAGCACTCTTAAATCTGTTGCTAAGCTTCCAATTATTTTCACTTTATTTCTCTTAAACAACAGCAACCCCCACCCCACCCCAAAAAAAATAAATAAATAGATAATTAATGTTTTTTACTTTATTCTTAAATTCTATTTTTCAAGGTTTCTGATACTGACACGGAAAACTAATCAGGTTATTTTGACTTCAAATGAATTCTTCACTTTTGAATTTTTCATTTTTATTTTCTTGAATGAATTTCATTTTTAAGAAACAGCTTATTTTATTTTATTTGTATTTATTTCCCCCAAAAGTATTTGATATCCCAAACTAGAGCTTAAATTCAATCAGGTTTATTCAATTTAAAATTTAACATTCAATTTTTTTAAGAGTTAAAATTAATTTATTTTTAAATAAAACTACCGAGCTTATTTTATTTATTTATTTATTTATTTATTTATTTCCATTTAATTAAAGTACATTTTTAGAGCTCAGTAGCTTTTGTAGGTATCAAGGTTTCCGCATCTGTATCAGAATCTGGCGAGCATGATTTATTTATTTATATATATTATTTCTTTTTCTGACACGAATAAATATTATATATTATAAAATATTGGACCAGGAACATACTGATTGTTTATTTTTTTTATATATATATTTGGAAGCCATATCTTTGTCCACAATCAAAACTGTAAACTTGCTCTATGGTCTTTGATTTGATCCTCTTTTTTTATAAATAAAAAATAAATAAATTTTAAAGAAAAATAAATAAAAAAATAAATAAATAAAATTAAAAAAAAGAAAGAACAAAAGACTCTGGGGTTCTGGCATTCAACTATTGATCCTAACATAGGGAGTTTCCACAGCATTAAATTTGCTTGGATTCTGCCTCAACTGCAAAACATGTTGGATGATATATTGGCATGTGAGGGATAAATCATGATCTCGTCATTGCGTTTCAGTTCATTTCTGTGGTAAAACAACGTTTTGATTCACAAAGTCAAACAATGAAACAAGTGTTTTGCAAATGAGACAATGCGGGCGAGGCAGAAAAGGTACCAAAACTTTTGAGCAGTTCATGTTGTGTTCTATGTAATAATAATAATAATAATAATAATAATAATAATAATAATAATAATAATAATAATCTTAAGATCCAGAATAAAGGAGTTTGTGTGTGTGTGTGTGTGGTGATTTGTTTGTATGTGTGTGCATGCGGTGGTGTTTGTGTGTGAGTGGTGGTGTGTTTCTGTGCGTGTGTGGTGGTGTGTGTTGCCTCGATCATAACTGGGTTTTGGTGGTCCAGCCAGTGCTAGTTAGACAGAGGTGTGTGTGTGTGTTTTGTGTGTGTGTGTGTGTATGTAAAAGAGAGACTAAAAACGCAGTGAAAGCCATGTGCATGCAAACATTCACACTGCTTGACACATGCCGCTTTACCTAAAAGATATCTCACTCAGAAACATGTGCACACTCTCTCTCTCTCTCTCTCTCTCGCTCTCTCTCTCTCAGACACACACACACACACACACACACACACACAATACCACAGCTGAATAAGAGCTGTGAGTGCTGTTGTTCTGTTCTCCACACAGTGCCATGGGTGAGAGCGTTGTCCTGGCAACAGCAGAACATGTAGTGTGTGTATGTGTGTGTATGTATGTGTGCCTTTTATCACACTCCCACACACATTAAGCAGAGCCAGGACCCACTGTGCCCATTCAAGCCCTGACCATGCTGGGTCACCCAGCAGCCAATGGCGCATTAGCTGGCAACCAATTGAAACGCGTGAAAAGACGACAGACGGCTTCTCCCTGTTCGGACTGTTACGCTAAACGCTATTGCGGCAACAAAAAAAGAGAAAACTGTACATAACATATTATATACAGATAGGATCATGACAGTTAACATGTGAGTAAAAAATTATACAAATATGTATATACGTACGTGTGTGTGTATATATATATATATATATATATATATATACACTGTATATATCAGTGTCACAGATCATTCATTTCTTTATTTTATTTGTAAAATCTACATGATTCTGACTCGTTGGAATCATTCATGATTCTGACTCGATTCATGAGACTAACTGTGTTAGTCAGTAAGAACAAACGATTCTTTTACTTAAATGCCTTCTTTCAGGAATCGCACATTTCCCAAACTGTTCGCTTCACAAACAGCACTTAGAGCCGAGCAACCCGGAGAACTTAGGAGCCTTTGGACAAAGCCGGAGTGAGACGAGCACAGAGGAAGGAAGAGGTGTAATTAAATATTCTCTCTGTACAATCTGTCTCTATGTCCATTAAAAAAAACCCACAACAAACAATATCATGGTGCCATGGCAACAATTAGTATGTGATTGATAGGACTCTGATGCAAGGAAGAAAAAAAGAATCTACAGTAGTTCATGGAAAGGAAAGAGAAGACAAAAGCGGTAAATGAAAGATGTGAGTGGTGAGGTCAGCGGTCAAGTTCATTCATTTTCTACCGCTTATCCGAACTACCTCGGGTCACTGGGAGCCTGTGCCTATCTCAGGCGTCATCGGGCATCAAGGCAGGATACACCCTGGACGGAGTGCCAACCGATCGCAGGGCACACACACACACACTCATTCACTCACACACTCCGGACAATTTTCCAGAGATGCCAATCAACCTACCATGCATGTCTTTGGACTCGGGGAGGAAACCGGAGTACCCGGAGGAAACCCCCGAGGCACGGGGAGAACATGCAAACTCCACACACACAAGGCGGAGGCGGGAATCGAACCCCGACCCTGGAGGTGTGAGGCGAACGTGCTAACCACGAAGCCACCGTGCCCCCCCCGGTCAAGTTCAAATACAATGAATTCTTACTTTATTATCAGGTTTTGGATTAGTATTTTTTAACCGAGTGAGCATAAAATTTAATTGTGAGAAAAAGTGTGCTCAGTGCTCGCAGATGTGAACTGCCTCTGTTAAAGATACTGTTTAATAAAACAAGTATAGAACCTCAGGGTTCTTTACAGAACCTTAAGGATCCATTTTTTTTTTTTTTTTTTTAGCTATAACTCCTTAAAAAAAGAATAATAAAAAAAGTCACGTCCTGACATCACCAGTCTGCGCTTCCATTACTGACCGTAGAAGCTTTGTCTCATCCGTTCTCGCAGGGTTCGTGTTGCAAGATGCATAAAACTCTGGTTCAGAACAATCTCTGTGTCTAAAAACAACTAGTGCTGATGGCACATAAGTGCTAACCACAACGTGCCCTGTGGTGCATTATAGTATCACTTTTACTTCAGGGGAAAAAAAAAAGTGACCACTGACCCAATGACAGTCTTATCGAATGCACTCAAGCGCCGTTTTTACTGTTGAAGTACGCAGGATTCTTCGATTACCACTGTAGTGTGTTTAATTTCAGAAAGAGTTTTGGGTTGAAAACCGCACGGTATTGGATCGTCGCATCATGTGGATGCTGGTATGAGGGGTGTAACACGATGACACGATCTGTTTTTCGGAGCTCAGAAATACTCTGTAACTTGCTTATGCTAAAAACCTGACAGCAAGAAAGGAGAGTGATGATGAAGGACATCCCAAGGTCAGCGTTCAAAATCTGACTGCGCCTCATCAGTAAACAGGACATGATTAGCACGCTCGAAGCAAAAATAAACAGGATACACACTAGATGTTGAATTAAAAATAAAGACCATGAAATAAAAAATTAAAAAGACAGACAGAAAGAAGAGCATGAGATGGTGCACTGCATGAATTGTGGTGCAGTTAACAAACCCAGTATTTGTTTTTTTGTGCTGCGCTAATGCGCCGATGCGCTAATGCGCGTGGCACTAAGCCTTTTGTCAGAGCGAGAAACTGAAGTTTAGAAAGGACTCGGGATGGCAGGCAAGCGAACAGATGAATTCAATTAAGACAAATAAAAGGTCATGATTGGAGGCCTAACAGAGAGAAATGGGAGCAGGGCCACTCATGTGGAGCTAAGATCTTTAGCCTGCTTTTGTGTCGACTAGCCTGCTAATGAGCGTCCTTCTAACCGAGCGGTGGCAGAACAGAAGAGGAGGAGAGGAGATGTGCTTATTTGCAAAAGACTTAGAATAGATAGAAAGAAAAAAAAAGGATGGGGGGTTATAAGGGGGGAACAGACAGCTAGCTGCTCATTACATAGCAAAGACACAGACCTTTGCTAACATGGGATACTTTTACTTCAGTGTATTAAAGGAAATATTGCTTTATGGACACTTCAAAATAAATTCATTATCTAACAGTATTTTTTGTCTTTTAGGATTCTACAAAAGGCTAAGCTAGCATAATATTAAAACACATAGCAAGCTCGCTAGGTAAAGTGCTGTGCTACAGACTAAGTGAAAGTTTAAAGGCTGATTATGGAGAATATCTTTTAAAAGACAGCAAGGTTTTTGGTGAAAGTTTCAGCTACTTCAGCAACTTTTCTCTTGATAGGTTTAGCTGCAACTAGACTGCTTTATTATGCTAGCAGAGGAGTTAAATGACAGCTTATCGCTTTTTTGTTTTATTATTTTTGCTTTGTTTTCTTTTCTTTTCCAAAAAGCTGCATGTTCCTGATTCTGAAGAGAGGAAAAAAAACATCTTTTCATGCTATTCAATCAACGTGGGAAATATTATCATGTGAGTATACTGCTAGTCAGAACTTGCCGAAAAGACGATTAGCTCATTTTTTAAGTTACAGCACTGAAGTGTGGGAGAATATGAAGTGTCTCTGAAGTGAGGACTGAAGTGTGTTACGTTATAATTTCATCCTAATATAAATATAGAGTGAGTTTTTTAGTTTTATTTTTTTCAAATCCACTTCTCCGTCCACTCTTCTTTAGTCTGCAAACTAGCCAATAAATACAAAACCTGAGTCATCTGTATTACTAATCAACATGTTTAAAAAGAAAATAAAAGTGGATTGCTTAACACACAACCCTAAACCCCTGAGGTAATAATGGTACGTTAACCCCTTATCAGACATGCAGTGAAATAATTGTGCACAAAATTCATTCATTTTCTACCGCTTATCCGATCTACCTCGGGTCACGGGGAGCCTGTTCCTATCTCAGGCGTCATCGGGCATCAAGGCAGGATACACCCTGGACGGAGTGCCAACCCATCACAGGTCACACACACACACACACTCTCATTCACTCACCCATTCACACACTAGGGACAATTTTCCAGAGATGCCAATCAACCTACCATGCATGTCTTTGGACCAGGGGAGGAAACCGGAGTACCCGGAGGAAACCCCCGAGGCACGGGGAGAACATGCAAACTCCACACACACAAGGTGGAGGCGGGAATCGAACCCCCAACCCTGGAGGTGTGAGGCGAACGTGCTAACCACGAAGCCACCGTGTGCACAAAATTAATTCTACAAATTGAATCAAATTTAGATTTGCGTTCACATTAAAATTTTTCAAATTCACAGTTTAGCATCTACCACCTGGTTGAGTCACCTGTTTTAAGGTAACGGTAGAGGAATCTGACCACAATGAACCAATATTCTGGTTTTACTTATATAGCTGCAAATTTAAAAATTAAAATTTTGGTTGTAAATCAAAAGTTGAAATGTTTTAGGCATTTCTTTATACACAATAGGAAAGACCATGAATATCGCCGTCTACAGTATGTAGACCGTCTAATAAAACAAATTAAAATATATCCTTCCTGTATAAACGCATCCTTTTGGATCCCAGAAGAAATCAAAGTAATAGAGACGATCTCCAGAGTCTAAGTTTAAAATCGAATGCAAAATTGTTAATTACGTCGACATTCGCTGGTTAGGATTGCAGCTTTTTGGAATTTCATGCAAATCTAAAATGCTTGACCTAACAGCAGGTGATAACGAGAAAGATGTGGGTTGAAAGTGTTGCTAGTGTAGATTGCTCTGTAACTCGTGCGAGATGTTCCTCACAACACGTAGCTTGTTGCAGATTCTCTCCAGAGGAAGGTGTTAAAAACACGTACAGTACAGTGCTGTGTTCAGTGACCACACAAGAAAGACAACCTTCACTTCAACCACATTTCTGGTTGTCTGACCAGTTGTGCAGTTCCAAACACAGACTGAATTAAAACCCTGAACGCAGAAACTCTAGTGGGGAAGAAAACAATGGCCATGTAAACCTTCCTATCAGATCATCGTCACTAATGAAGTCATATCAGTAAAATGGGCATCAAGCTGATACCTAAAACCAGATGTTGAACCTGAAATCTTCAAAAATTGTGCCAAATTCTAATTAAAGTGCTCTCTTTTATGAAAAGAACAGAACATGCTATTAATACTGTATAACCTTTGTTGTTTTTGTGCTTATTTCTAGTTAGTGTTTCTTGACTTTCTAAAATGACAAAATAGTACATTTTTATAGATTAGAAAAAAAAGATTTATGGTAGGATTTTGATGTTTTTTTTAACTACTTTTAGTTTTAACTGTAACTACTTAAGCTAAATTGGACAAAATGAGAGAATTCATTAAACATCTAGTTAATGACATAAAGAGATGACTGAAAAACAGATTTTTAAGTTTCATATATTTTTATTTATTTATTTTATCTTTTGTTTATTGAACTTTTTGTTCCCGTTTCATTCACTGTACACATTGCTTATGTTCAGATATGTTGCTTTATTCATTTTCTTCAGAGAAATTTTGAAAACAATTAAACAAACAAACCAAAAAATAAAAACTCTTCAAAAACCGTATTTACTAATTAATTAAAACCCACCAAACGGATCGAGATCGAATTAATCTGCTGTAAAGCAGAAGGTAAAAACCAACCGAGACAAACAACTGGCACAGTTTTGCTGAAGGCTGTTTTCTTCACTCAAAGCTCAACAGAGCCAAGAGGAGAAATGTTTTTTCTTTCTCGTGTGTATGTGTGTGTGTTGTAGCCCTAATGGTTTAGCAAGTTCTCAGCACTTGCATGGAGCTACACACATAAGATGCTTCCGAGGCAAAAAATAAATAATACATTCCAAATATGAAAGTGTGTAGAGATCCAAAGCTGAAAAAACATGAGATCACATCATGTAACACAAATAAGTAGCAGGTGCTGTGTGTGCACCCTCTGCTGTTCAGAAAAGGCATCCTCGTTCCTTACAGGGTACGGAGTAGCGTAGCGTAGTAATAGAGGCGAAGTGATGAGAAAGGTTCCTAAGGAGATGAGAACCTCTCCTGTCCTCACCTCGGTAGGTTTAAATTCTTTCCCGAAACATCCAGTACAGGTAATGTAAAATTTTAAATGTGGCATTGAATTAATCACAACGGCTACTTTACAGGGACAAATCCAGGTTGGAAGGTTAGTTTGTTAGAAATTCAACAAGAAAATCTGGGTATTAGATGAGAAAATGATAGTTCTAGACACGCTGGTGTCACTTTTAATAGAAACAGGGCTTGTGGGGACCTTAGGTGTTCTGCAAATACACTGTCTTTTATAAGGCACAAAACAAATAGACACACACACATACACACACATACGTACACACACACACACACACACATACATACACACACATACACACACATACACACACATACATACACACATACACACACACATACACAGACACACACATACACACTCATATATAAACACACACATACACACACAAACACACACACACACACACACACAATTTCACAGATTTTTCTATGAGTCGGGTTCCGTGTCCCCAAATGCCAGGATTCTCCCAGTAAAGTGAACCGATCTGGAAAGAAAAGGTCAACTCCGAGCTGTCTGCGCCCCACAGGAAGCACAAGAACATTTATCTACATCATTATGCTCATTTAGGTTCTGTCATTTGGTTAAAATCTTTTGCAGACGTTGCCAAAAAATGCTTTCTCTCTCTCTCTCTCTCTCTCTCTCTCTCTCTCTCTCTGGCTGTGTGTGTGTGTGTGTGTGTGTGTGTGTGTGTGTGTGTGTGTGTGTGTTACTGATTAGATAAACAAATCCAAATGTACTTGAAAACCAGAAAAATATCTCAAAGAACATAAATTCTGGGCCTGGGAAACTTTGTTTAAAGCCATGAGATTCTCACTAATGAAAATGAGTTACAGGTTAAATGTGCAGGACATTTCAGATCACGATGCGTGTATATAAAGATGTAAAGACATTGCAAAACAAACAAACAAACTTCCTTGAGTTTTTTTTTTTCTTCTTTGAAAATAAGGCATTGCTTTAGCAGAATAATTAAGAACTTGAGTATCTGCCCCAGATGCACATCTGGACCTTAAAACACAGCACAACCCTGTAGAAAGAAAGAAAGAAAGAAAGAAAGAAAGAAAGAAAGAAAGAAAGAAAGAAAGAAAGAAAGAAAGAAAGAAAGAAAAGGGGGAAAAAACTCCTGGGAATGTCCAAACAGGTTTGGACGCTCACATGATAATTAAAAAGCATGAAATACCTAATTCCATCATTCCCAACTCGCACGCGCACTTTCAACAAACGCTCGCACGCGCGCGTCTCTTACCTTCATTATCAGGATAGTTCCTCGCGCACCGACCCGGTCCGGGGCAGGAAAAGAAAAGCAGCAGGAAAATGAGGAACGGGTAAATCCGACAAAGTGCCATGCTCAGGCTGCGCGCTTCAGGGAGCGCCCTGCATCCCTGATTTTCCTTCCTCTAGCTCACACACACACATACACACATAGACACATACATACACACACACACCCGCGCGCGCGCACGCACACCCAAACACACCCCTCGCGCACTCTCTAGTTGTGGCTGCTAAGAGCTGCTGCTGCTGCTGAGCGGAATGAGAAGGCGCGCGGAGCGGAGCGGGAGGCGGAGCCAAGGAAAAGGGGAAAGGGGGCGTGTCAATCAGCCGCGCGCTGTCAGGAGAATTGACGGAGGAAACCAATAAGACCGGGACGCGCTCGTGCGGCTTTATTTCACCTATAACACCTGAACGCGTTAATTAGTTTTGCTGGCACTGTAAATTACCTTCCATCACACCATAACCTCTGGTGCAATACACAAAAGTCTTCATCTTTCTTTACATTATTTTGAAATACTAATTATTTGGTGATGGGGTAGGGGGGTAAGGTAGCCTAGTGGTTAAGGTGTTAAACTACTGACCAGAAGGACATGAGTTCGAATCCCAGGTCCACCAAGCTGCCAGCACTTGGGCCCATTAAAGGTGGGGTCTCCGTTGTTGGAGAAATGCTTCAGAAAACTGCGTTGGGTGTAGCCAATGAGCAGAAAAAGGTGTATCTTGTCAATATGGGCGGAGCGAGTGTTCAGTGCGCATGTGTGACATTAGCAGAAAGCGGTTTTAACACTGACATGGAGGATAGAAAGAAAGTGAAAAAAGGCTTACGATAAGGTAAGAAGTAGGACATGTTAATATAGGATCAGCTTTCCAGTGCTGGAGAGAACTGAACATCTTCCGCGTAAAATGGAGATAAACCTTTCACAGTACAACACACAGTACTACAAAAACACATTTGTATTACCATAGTATTACTCATTGAGTTCATTTATTGATAAAAATATCCCCTCGGTCAGCTGCCCCAACAGGTTCTGCCATAATACTTGTCTGGGTTATACTTGGGTTATACTTGTCTGGTGTATGTGTGGGGCGGAGCTATCAAAACAGGTGGGACCCATTTGGGTTAGGGGCGTGTTTGTTTTGGTGATTTCAAATGTCAACATTGGCTTTCAAACAACGGAGACCCTACCTTTAAATAACCCTCAATTGCTCAGTTGTATAAACTGAAATAAATTGTAAATCACTCTGGATAAGGGTGTCTGCTTAAATGCCAGAAATGTAAATGTAATTACCTCCACTGGGGCAGGTATCACGCTGTAGTAGGAAGTGCATGATGAATCATGTTGGCCCATGCTAAAATAAAATAAAAGTAGTTTAAAGATCTATTTTTTTTCTTAAGCAAAAGACCAGTATTAATGGATGACATTGTATCTCTGATATGTCTAGAATTATTTCTATTCTTAGATATATTATGAAATGAAAGAGATCGCTTTGCAAAAAACAAACAAAAAGACAAATTCATTCATTAATTAATTTCTAATTTATTATTTATTTCAGATTCTATAAATGGTATTATCTACTATTTTTTTTATAATTTATTTCTACTTTATTTCTAATTTACTAAGAACTTAATTTCTATAACATTTCTACATAGTAAATCTGATTTAGATTTTTGTCATCCAAGTTTTCTTTTGGTAACTTTGATATACAAACAGGGAGAAGCAAAAACTTTTAATGTAATATTTGACTGTAACATTATGAAATAATTTTTGAAACAAAAAAAATTGTTTCCGATTTTAGCACTGGAAAAACTTAGAGCGAATACGTATATAGCTATATATATCAATACGTATATATCAATTAATGAGCTCAGAATAATATGAAAAGAGACAGACAGCTAATAATCACAGCCCATCAATATCCAATTGAATGAGTTGCATCTCAGTTGAACTAAAAAATATGTATAGGTTTATAAATGCTAATAAATTCTGTCTGGTGAAATTTTTCAAAACTAAAAGCTAATGTTGCAATTATACACGTATAAAATGATGTTCATGAAATTTCCACCAGACAGAACACATCAGCTCCAAGATGACCTTATTTTCATTGAGTTACTGAGATTTAAACCCTCTTTTTTGTTGTATAGGTTTGAATGTACAATGTTTTGTTTAACAAGAAAACAAAATGTCTGCTATTTTGTCTGCTATCCTCAGGGCAAAAGCTCTCACTTGGATGCATTGCTCTCAATGATAATTCTCTATATGAGGAATAATGACAAGTACATAATGCACAATGTACTAAATTAACAAGGAAACATTTTTTTTTCATTATGTATTTTTTTTCATTATGTATTATAAATGACACTTGCATAGCGATAATTAAATTACGATCGAATAAGAACACACTTAAAGTACTTCCCTTATGGTCCTCTTTATAGTTTGTCTGTTTCCCCTCTACAACAAATACAAGTTTTGTCTGTTTAACTTTATTAATTCTAAATGTCTACCTACTCATTAAAAACAGTGTTCTATCCGAACGCTGAGCAAAATCAAAGTAACCTTATAGTCGCTGTGGCAATTAATTTTTACCCTGGAGTACTTTCACTTGGCATCTTTATTTCCTCCAGACTATTAGCAACTCGAGCAAATATATACGCTTATTTAGCAAAGATGCACTTCCTCAGCTTGGGATTTGCTAAAGTGTCTAGTTAAAGTAGAGATTCAGAGTAGATGCAAGCTGCACACATGCCGGTGACCTAATTTGCCGAGTGAGTGGGAGAAAAAAATTGACCAAAAAAAAAAAAAAAAAAGGTTGCTTTGCATTATTTGATGATATATTTCATACATCAACGCCTAAACCCGAGCGGAATGTTTTACACTCCTAATATGTTCGTTTCTTATTTTGTTATCGTTTGGTTCTTATTAATGCAGTAAACATGGAGATAGATTCCACTGACCCAATTCGGTCACCGTTGGCTCTTCCTTAGGGAAAGGGGAAGGGAAAATAAAGAGGCAGAAGAAACTTGTAATGTAAGAACATCATCAAGGAATTCTTAGACATCACTGTTAGAAAACAGCAAGGAGCTTTAAACACAGAGTATGATCTTTTGTGCTAATTATGTATACGGCCATTAGAGGAGGATATTGAGCTGCTTTAATGTAAAGTAGAGTTTCTTCATGATTGGTGCAGGGGCTTGATATTTCAGAAATACACACACACACACACACACACACACACACACAAGCATGTTCTGTTTGGAAAAAGCTAGCACATGACCATCAGCACTGGATGGTTGACCCCTTCTTTCACCATTTTTTGAAAAGGAACTGAACCCTGGTCACCTTCTTTTCCCCCCTCAGAGGCATTAAAGGTCAGCTTAGTTTCTTCAGCTCTGACACTGGGCCAAATCCTACAGATTCTCCTCTGTGAAGCCACAGGAGTCACGAGAAACCAAAGCAACCCGACGCAACCTTGAAGAACAACGTCAGATAAGATCGCTGACATGCTTTTTAGATGTATTCTGCTGCACTATATATAAATATATAAATATAAGAAACTCATCTTTTACAGCTTATAAACACCATGTTTGTTGTTCAATGCTTTCGAAAGAGGCCTTCCTTTCCCCTTCCCTTCCCTTCCCTTTTTTTTTTTTTTTTCAGAGCCACTCGTTCATGTGCTAATGTCTTCATATTGGCAGGCATCTTGCCTGGTTCTAGCTTTAAAATTTGAAAAAAGAACAGAAAGGAAAAGAAAAGCGAAGCCGCGAAAGGAGCTTTTATTTTACAGTGCTTTTTCGGTGATTGGAGCATCTCTATGACGTTTATATTATAAAGTTTTAATGAGCGTTGCTTTTGTATGACGCTAACATGCTAAGAATGCTTGAAAAGGGCAGGCGGAGGAGGAGGTGACGTTGGGGCAGATTGAGAGAAAAGTGAAAGAGAGGAAGTAAAAGGAAGTAAAAAAGACTAAATACGTACTCTGCATTTCTAGTATCGGATATTTTTTCCTTTTCCTGTTTCTTCTTCTTTGTCTCTTTTGCTTAAATGTTTACTTTTTGTTATCTATTTTGTTTCCATGTTTTTGACAGTTTTCTGCCTTTCCTTCTCTCACTCTTTCTTTTTTCTTACTCATGCTGTTATAGCTCGACCTGCCTGAGTCTCCTCTTGCACTTTGATAACAGTGTACACCCTTTTAAACCACTGTTCTCTCTCTCTCTATGTGTGTGTGTGTATGCCAGATCCTGATACGCTTCTACTACCATGGTTCCTCTCGCCCCTGGACCTGCCTTATTCATCCTGATAGAATACTTCTGCCGGGAGCTTTCTGCTCTTGTGACTCTATTTCTTCTACCAAACATGAACAGATTTAAACACTCTGCTGCGGTTCATTTCACCTCTGGAAAGATCTCAACTTAAGATCTGCTGCTGTAAACATGAAGACTACGTCCTACTCTATTAGCACCAAATATCTGTATACTATACATTATATATATATACATGTATATATAAACACCAGTGTTTTATTAATTCAGTCAGAAAACATGGCCACAAGTTGAAAGAATTAGCTGATGGAGCGCTCACAATGTCTAATGGACGCTACAATACATTAATGGCATTGTATTGAAATGTAAACGATCGATGCACCAAAATGCAAATATTAAATAGATTTTAAAAGATTTTCTAGTAATCGGGGGCACGGTGGCTTAGTGGTTAGCACGTTCGCCTCACACCTCCAGGGTCGGGGTTCGATTCCCGCCTCCGCCTTGTGTGTGTGGAGTTTGCATGTTCTCCCCGTGCCCCGGGGGTTTCCTCCGGGTACTCCGGTTTCCTCCCCCGGTCCAAACACATGCATGGTAGGTTGATTGGCATCTCTGGAAAATTGTCTGTAGTGTGTGAGTGCGTGAGTGCGTGAGTGAATGAGAGTGTGTGTGTGCCCTGCGATGGGTTGGCACTCCGTCCAGGGTGTATCCTGCCTTGATGCCCGATGACGCCTGAGATAGGCACAGGCTCCCCGTGACCCGAGGTAGTTCGGATAAGCGGTAGAAGATGAATGAGTGAGTGAGTGAAATTTTCATTTTTACGAATACAGAATGTTAAGATTTCCGATTTCCAACGAAAAATCAATTTCTAGATTTTTTATACAGATATCTAAACTGTTATATTGTTTGAAGGAGCTCTACATTCAGGTACAAGGGGAAGTGCTTTAGCTTGATGTAATCACTTTATGCAAATGTCCTCGACACCTCATCGCTTCTGCCAGTGTGTTTAGTTTCAATTGCTGTCCGCTGCTCTGTTTCTTAGAAAAGTACAGCGTCAGGAAGCGGCTGAGAGTTCTGAGAAACCGTGCACTTCAAGGCATGTTAACACTGATGCACGTCTGTTTAGTATCACTTTTATTATCTGTGAGGTACACCTTCATCTTCTGCATCAACACACAGGATATTTGCACTTGTGTCAGTGTTTACGTCAATAGCCCTAGCAATAGCTCTGTACTGTAGCTTTAGTGAAACGAGGTTGAGTTCAGGAAAGCGCTGTAATTTCCTGTGCGGTTAGTGGTCTCTGTCTACAATGCCACTTGTCCCAGGGACAAGATGCATCTCAGGGCTTTTGACAGTCTTGCATTTTGGTTATTTTATGTTTTTAATAGACTGTTCCGGAAGATATAAATCTTGGCGACAGCGTAAAGTAGAGTAGAGTAGATATGAGAGTAGGAATAATTCAATGTTGTCACATAAACATTCTCTGAATCTATTAAATATATCCATTTTGGTTCTGGTATTTATTAAAAATAATACATTTTCGTCTGTTAATAAGCTGTTAACAATCTGTTAATAATCTTAGTTAAAGCTTCATTAAGTAAAAGAATGTATCAAGAAATAGACCAAAAATATTTATTTATTTATTTATTTATTTATTTATTTATTTATTTATTTTAAAATGTATTTTTATTTATTTTATTTTATTTTATAATTTATTTATTTATTTTATTATTTATTTATTTATTTATTTATTTATTTATTTGTTTATTTATTTATTTTATTTATTTCTTCTTCTTTTTTTTTTTTTTTTAGTTCAACTATAATTGTCTGACCAAAAAAATTAAATAAATAAAAGAAAGAAGAAGAAAAAAAAACAACCTTATTAGATTATGGGGGCTTGAAAATAACAGTTCTAAGGAGAATGTTGTAAGACATGAATTATTAAGATATTTTGTTGAAAACATCCTGATTTAATACGATTGAACAATTGCGTTAAACTTACGTTAGTTAAGAGCTAACTACATTCTGACAAGACTGACGTTTTATTTCGCAGTTGTCGTTGTATTATTGACAAAGCAGCCATTCCAAACAAACAAACAAACAAACAAACAAACAAAAAAAAAACCTAGCTAACCTTATGAAAGAATATTTAGCAAGTTTTCTATACAGCTTTTAAATCAGACCCTGTATTGTATTTTTTTCAAATCAGAGGTCATCTGGTCAGTGACTAGCTTGTCCGTCGTAGTTTTTTAATTATATTTACATTATTTGTTGTGATAAATAAACTGAAGACTCGTCTTCTTTGAAAAAAAAGTTGATGTCGATGTCAAAGTTGACGTCGATGTCAGAGTCCGTAGTCCAATGATGCTAAAGGTATGTATTAAAAGATAACATGTCAGTCAGTTAGACCTTCGTTAACATGGAAATGTATGCAACATTCATACATTATTCATTCATACCTTCTTGCTAGTGGACTCTGATTCCTGGATTCTACTACTACTACTACCAGGAAGAAATCACCTTTAGTCCATCCAGTCAGGAAGGAAACGTAACCAAGCTTGGCTTCCTCCCTAGATAGTCATTATGGTGTCTGTATGTTAATGGCGAAGTATAGCTAGCATCAGTAATGTAATAACGAAGCAAGACGCTGACCTCTTTCACATCAGGGTTCATTTACACCTATTACTCGCTCTAAAGTGAACACAAGAAGGCTAGGAATCCTGCTGCTCTCTCTCTCTCTCTCTCTCTCTCTCTCTCTCTCTCTCTCTCTCTCTTGCTCTCTCTCTCGCTCATTTTCACTTTCTCTATACTCGATCTCAGCACTCAAGCAGCTGATGGAGAGACAGAAGAAGAAGAAGAAGCCGATGTGCGATTTGTCACAGTTTTCCATCCCTAATGGACGTGCCGCACGCACTAAGCAAATTAGCCTCACGCATTACGCCTCAGGCTCCAGACAGAGAGAGATAAAGATGCCTCACGTAATGGCTACCAGCACTTCTTTCTAACGGCATGATGGATGCCAAAACTAACACGTTTACCTAACTTCCCTCGGAGGTGCCTTTCCACAGCCAGACGGCTGAACGCCTGCTAGATTCCCCTAAATGAGTGTTATGATCCATCAACATGCACCTTTAAGCGCTATTATGGAGACACTTTCACTTAGTAGCGCCTAGACCTGAGGAAAACAATCCCGTTATTGCCAACAATGTGGTTAAATTTGGCCTCACAGCAGAACCTTGTTCTTTTTGAAAAAGAATATTGTGTGGAGCTTTGAAACTATACATATATTCATCAGAGGACGAAAGGAGAAAACACAACACCACTGTATCTTAAAGTGGGTGTGGCCTAAACCAAAAGGGTTGTGGATAGAGACAATTATTATTTTTGTTTCTACCTACACACAATGTTCATCGTTCATTTTCTACCGCTTATCCGAACTACCTCGGGTCACGTGTGCCTATCTCAGGCGTCATCGGGCATCAAGGCAGGATACACCCTGGACGGAGTGCCAACCCATCGCAGGGCACACACACACACTCTCATTCACTCACACACTCACACACTACGGACAATTTTCCAGAGATGCCAATCAACCTACCATGCATGTCTTTGGACCGGGGGAGGAAACCGGAGTACCCGGAGGAAACCCCCGAGGCACGGGGAGAACATGCAAACTCCACACACTCAAGGCGGAGGTGGGAATCGAACCCCCAACCCTGGAGGTGTGAGGCGAACGTGCTAACCACTAAGCCACCGTGCCCCCCTACCCACAATGTTTTATATCAATTTCAGTTGTTCAATTTCCACAAATAATAATAATAAACAAACTAGTAGCTAAAAATGTGAAATGCTGTAGCTGTAAATGTGAAATACAGTCTTTCTCTTTTGTCATGTAAGCTTCATATATTATCTCTCTTGCATCCACCAGGATTCCAGTCCTGATGCATCCGTCTTTATATTTATTTCAGTATTTCAAACACGTTGTAGGTTTATTTTTTGAACGATGAGTTACACTCGAGGATGCTTTATATATTTGTTGACTATTTAATATGACGTTATTAGGATCCTGGAATTGACACCTATTTAAAATGATTCACTGCCTCAATTCAATATCCTACTTGTGTTTACCGGATCTTAGAGTAAAGTCATGTGTTTTAGAGTTTGATGATTCGTTTTGGCAGATAAGGGCTTCAAATTCGGGAAATGGGGTTAGCAGAGATAGAGGTGTAGAGCCATTAGGGCTCAGTGTGAGTGAGTGAAGCTCCCCTACATTATCAAACCCTTAATTAGATCAGAGCAAGGTCTGATGTAGTACCTCAACCCTTCTATTCTCTCTTTCTCTTTCTCTCTCTCCCTTTCTCTCTCTCTCGGTAGGTGTCTGCTCACTACATTTGCTCCCTAATTTATAAACACATCCATCTTGCTGCATGCTTATTGCATTATCCGTGGCAGCAGGACTGATCATAACCGGTCACACGCCTCTTGTTTTATGAAGTTCTGCATACATGGGAATAAAAATAAAGAATAGAGAATAATACCAAAAACCTTAATAAGAGTTATGTTGAAATGATTGAAATAGTTTGATTCCATTGATTAAATGTATAACGCAACACTGTGTTCAGTATGTTCATGTGTTACCATTTAAATAAAACACACACAAAAAAATAGAAAACATATACATACATTTTCATATATATATATATATATATATATATATATATATATATATATATATATATATATATATATATATATATATATAAATATTCAATTCAATTCAATTCAAGTTTATTTGTATAGCGCTTTTTACAATGGACATTGTCACAAAGCAGCTTTACAGAACATAAACATAAAACAAAAGATAAACATAAGGAGAAGTATAAAGAATTAATATAATAAAAATTCAAGATACATACAGTTCACAGTGGGGGGGTTGGGGGGGGGGCCTGTGGGGTGGGTGGGGGGGGGGGGGGTCTTTCGTTTAGCCCTAGGTTAACTAGACGATCCCTAATCCTGACCTGACTGGAGAGAAGGTATTCCAAGACCTCTTGGATCTCCTGCTGTGCCTACAAGACACAATTATGTCCAGTGTTTCCAAACACACTGGGACCTCTCTTTTAAAGGAGCTGCCTTTGATTTGGACCCCGTTTGACCCTGTGAAGTCTGGCAAGCGGGAGAGAAAATGACAGATTTTTAAATAAAAGTATTTTAAAGTGTGGATAGAGACACTTATTATTTTTTTTTATGTTTTATAGCTATTTCAGTTATTCAATTTCCACAAATAATAATAATAAACAAACTCTCTCACTCACTTACTCACTCATTTTCTACCGCTTATCCGAACTACCTCGGGTCACGGGGAGCCTGTGCCAATCTCAGGCGTCATCGGGCATCAAGGCAGAATACACCCTGGACGGAGTGCCAACCCATCGCAGGGCACACACACACACTCTCATTCACTCACACACTACGGACAATTTTCCAGAGATGCCAATCAACCTACCATGCATGTCTTTGGACCGGTGGAGGAAACCGGAGTACCCGGAGGAAACCCAGAGGCACGGGGAGAACATGCAAACTCCACACACACAAGGCGGAGGTGGGAATTGAACCCTGGAGGTGTGAGGCGAATGTGCTAACCACTAAGCCACCGTGCCCCCTGTAATAAACAAACTAGTAACTAAATTCAAACTCACCCCTGACCAGGTAGTTACTAAGGATGAGTGAATAAAAGCTGTAAATGCATCTTAATGTTAAAGCTTAATGTGAAATACAGTCTTTCTCTTTTGTCATGTATTCTGTCTTGCATCCACCAGTATTCCAGTCCTGATGCATCCATCTTTATATTTATTTCAGTTTTTTAAACACATTGTGGGTTTATTTGTCGAATGATACAGTTACAGTTACAACATTGACTAATTAATTTGTTTGCATTCTATTTACCAAAACAGAAATAAAGTACTAACAAAATTGAATCTCAAACCTAACCAGGCAGTTACTAAAGATGAAAGAATAAACATAACTTCTAAAAAAAAAATTTAACCAATCACTGTTATGTAAGTTAAAACCTCCCACTCACGTGACTTCTACCAGGATTGCAAAGATAACTCTGACCGGGCAGTTACTAAGGATGAAAGCTGTAACCGCATCTTCATGTTGAAGCTAATAAATAGGAACATTCTTAATCCAACCAATCATCTCTTGTTTTACACAAAGTTCTGCACAAAACATACACACATTTTTTTTTTTTAGCAGACGAACACAACCCTTGAAAAGATTCTGTAACAGAGCCAATAAAGACAGGAACAAACCCCAAACCATAGCTATTTTATTTAGGATTTTCTGTAAGGATTCATCTGAAAGTCGCTAATCAGACCAAAGTCTAATAAGACAGAGTCTGATTAGTGAACTGATGTTTCATCTGTTCAGCGTCCATGCTTCAAGACTTGTAATGTGGAACCAAATATAAGCAATTCAAATGATGTCTAGCCATAAACTACTCACTAACTAACACTAACTGTTGTCGCTAGTCAATCATGCTTATCAGTCATTGAGTAAGGAGGGATTTTTATGGCAACAATGCAAAATTTGGGACAAAATATCTAGCTTGAATTTACAAAAAGATACCAAAGATATTTCTTGATCCTAACAAGAGGCAATGTTTCTATTAAGCTGTTTGAGCTCTAACAGATTTTTCCACTAAAAGAAAAAACCAAAAACGTGCCCCAGCTGTTCTAGCTATTCTGCATTTCCTCTAGCGATATGCAGTTGTGATTGAAAATGCAAATCTGCTTGTAGCATGAACAGTAAGCTAAAGTGAAAGAAGCAGATTTCTTTCCACACGGGTTAAAACTCTCAGCATGTATGACCAATGAAACCTTGAGCAACCTCACAGACAGCTTATTGATCGCACGTCTTTCAGTCTTCATGGTTTCCGCTGCATGTTTAAGGATGACTGATCCTAAGAGCTGCATTGGTTCTGTTCTCGAAAATGGTGTATATTTGGAAAGAAACATCTCTTGACAGAAAATGTCACCATATCAGGGATAAAGTGCTTGTTTAAGTTAAGAAAAGAATTAGAAAAAGAAAAAGAACAAGAGAAAATTAACTTGTATTCATCTGATTTCACAATCTTTACATCTAACACCTAAAAGCTAATTTTCTCTTGTCCAGACTATAAACATTTGCTATTGTTGCTCAGACCTAATCATATTCAAGGTCAACCTTCAAGGTCCTGACGCTTGTGACCAAAAACTAGGACTAGATGATGCTAAAATTTTTAATCCTATCTCCAAAGGGTGCCACTCTCATTGACCAAAGCAGGACAGATTGTCCCTAACCCTAACTCTAGGACTAGGTGACTCTTCATCCAAGAATGGTCAATTATGTATTATGTACGTATTTGTCGGTATTTCGAATGCAGAATCAGGTTTGAGAATTCGACGCTTTTGTGATACAAATAAAAATCTGAATAAATGATCTGGGAGGAAACAGTGTGATTCTGCAGTCAGAGAATTTTGAGGAGAGAGGAGTGCAGGATGTCAGGTAGGAAAATAGAGAGAAAACCGACTTAACAGGTGGTTTAAGGTCCCATGTGGTTGACCACTCAGATATCTTGATAAGGGAATGAAAAAGAAGAAGGAATGGAATCTGGGGATTAGGGGGTAAAAGAACCCCACAAAGCTTTACAGATCAGTGGATGGGAAAAGGTCTGGGTATTGATTTTTCAAGAGGTGCTATTGTGGCATATGGAAACAAGGTAGGTATTTTTGTGGTTTGTGATAGCAAAGATGACCTTCTTTGGCTCCTATGAGATGAGGTGACTGGCTCGGTAGGCTTGGAAAGCAGAGCATGGAGCCTGGCACTATCAAACACACACAAAAAAAGAGTCGAGGTGGACACTGTATTGAATTTAATAAAGAAGCAAAAATGGAGAAAGAGCATTTGTGATATCAGACAGGATTGACAAGTCTTGCTCTCAAGAAGCCTCATTTGTACAGAGTTGCTCGCTCAGTGTGGCGTTAAACATGTCTGTTGTCATCTTGATATCCAGCTCAGATGGACAGAATAATTACTAATACCATTGTGTTGCTTTAAAACACACACACACATGCACATGCACAATGCGTAGCTGGAGGTCAGCTAATGATTATACACCTTGCTGCAAAATGCACGATGCTAAAGGTCACTTCATAGATTGTTAACACACTGGATATCAAATATAGTAATAGTAGTGTGAAATGTATACACAGGATAGGCCTAAGAAACTTTTCAGAATCTTTGTATAAATCTCATACACCTCTTCTTAGAAGGGTCCTGAATTTGTTAGCGAATTTAATACAACAAGCAACATCATTAAGACCAAGTAGCCTTCAAGCCAGGGCAAAATTCTGGAAAAAAAACATCTAATAGCTTTCAATTCAATTCAAGTTTATTTGTATGGCGCTTTTTACAATTGACATTGTCTCAGAGCAGCTTTACAGAACATAAACATAGAACAAAAGGTTAATATAAAGAAAAATATAAAGATTAATAGAATACAAAATTCAAGATTAATATTAGATAGATTTAGTTCACAATGTGTATGTATTTATCCCCTATGAGCGAGTCTGTGGTGACTCAGGCAGCAGTGGCAAGGAAAAACTCCCTTAAATGGTAAAGGAAGAAACCTTGAGAGGAACCAGACTCAAAGGGGAACCTCATTCTCATGACACTGGAGGGTGTGATTATAAATATATAGTCTTACAAATATTGTATTGATAGAAAAGATCACATGGAGTTCACATCTCCACTTTAGTATCACAGAGTCCAACTGGAGCTGGTAGATCTCTAGATTCAGGGTTTGAGGCTAAGTGTAATGCTCAACATGATGCTCCTAACACCATGCTTCACAATGAAGTCAATTCCAGGATGTGGTTCAAGAAATTGTGGAAATGTTCAAGATTCCATTATCCTAGGCTTCATAAGAGAGTGAGAATTGGTTAGCTGGAGACTAGCACAACTGTAAACATGGTTTATACTTTGAAGTCCTATGAGAATGCACTGGAATGTTTCATTCATTCATTCATTCATTCATTTTCTACCGCTTATCCGAACTACCTTGGGTCACGGGGAGCCTGTGCCTGTCTCAGGTGTCATCGGGCATCAAGGCAGGATACACCCTGGACGGAGTGCCAACCCATCGCAGGGCACACACACACTCTCATTCACTCACGCACTCACACACTACGGACAATTTTCCAGAGATGTCAATCAACCTACCATGCATGTCTCTGGACCGGGGGAGGAAACCGGAGTACCCGGAGGAAAGTACCCGAAGTGCTAACCACTAAGCCACCGTGTCCCCCCACTGGAATGTTTCATTTCATAAAAAAAAAGTTTCCAGCTGTCACCAAAGACAAGATTTCTTTAGTTTATCGAGCCTTCTGTTTACACACATCGGTTGCATGCATTTAATGAATGTTGCCTATCCAATTCTATGTCCATCAGTCCTAAGAACAGATGTGGTTTTTAGGCAGTGAGCCATTTATTACACATTAGTGACACTCGCAAGTTGGTGGCATGGTAGTACGTTTAGGGTATCATGCTTTCAACATTGTTTTTATTATGACTCATTCCTACTCAGACCGATTCATTCATTTTATCAAAATGTATTGCAAAATACAGCCTGAACACCATGTGAGCAAATGCTCAATTTACCAGAGCAGACAGGACGTGGTATTGATTAGGAGAGGGGAAAATCCATTATCGTGGGCTATTCTTAATCCCGTCTCCGAAGGATGCCACTCTCATTGACCAAAGCAGGACAGATTGACTAGAGGAAGTAAAGCCATGCAAAAGAAATTTCCAAGTAAGAGGTCATCATAAATGATCACAGCAGGATGCATTACCAATAAGAAGCTTAGTTTCATTTATCCTCGTTTGACAGGAAGTCTTCAACACCACCACCACCCCAACATATTTTACAAAATTATTTTGCCCCTAATTTGGAATGGAATGTCTGGACTTTGCCAGAGTTTGACATTTAAAATGGCAGTGAATTAGGGAGGCAGTTTGTACTTAGACGCTTTAATTATGTTAATAACCTGAGCCCCAGGAGTAACCTTACGTTCCAAAAACCCAGTAAAGTGGTATAATGAAAGACACATTCCAAATGAAGGTAGCTTCTAAATGAACAGGGAGTTATGATATCTTGTCATAATAGAGCTGCAATTATGAAATGCAGACTTTTGATGATATATGATTTAGGAAAGCACTCAGACCAATTGTCCTAGAATCAGGGTTATTCTCAAACACTGTAAGTAAACATCAAACATGAGAAACTGGCAGACTTTAACATCAAATTGTCACCCAAACGAGACAATTTGAGGTTCCCCTTTGAATCTGGTTCCTCTCAAGGTTTCTTTCTTTACCATCCAAGGGACTTTTTCGTCACCACAGTCGCCTGAGTCACCTCAGGCTTGCTCATTGGGGATAAATACAAACACATTTAAATATATATAATATTAATCTTGAATTTTTTGTATTATATTAATCTTTATATTAACCTTTTGTTTTATGTTTATGTTCTGTAAAGCCGCTTTGAGACAAAGTCCATCGTTAAAAGCGCTATAGAAATAAATTTGAATTTGGGATCCCTGATTAAGAAGGTGCAGTTCAGGCAGTTTATAAATTCATACTGTTAACTTATTTTATTCAGTAACAATGTAATACAATCTCTAGTACATTAAAGGTGCGGTGCACGATGTTTGAAAGCCAATGTTGACATTTGAAATCACTAAAACAAACACGCCCCTAACCCAAATGGGTGTCACCTCTGTTTTCATAGCTCCGCCCCACACATACATATGCAATCCAGGCAACTATTATGGCGGAACCTGCTGGGGCGGCTGGCCGAGGGGATATTTTTATCAATAAATGAACACAATGAGTAATACTATGGTAATACAGGTCAAATGTGTTGTTGTAGTACTGTGTTGTACTGTGAAAGCTCTGTTTCACGCGGAAGACGACGTTCAACACCTAGAACCCGAGGCAGAGGTAACAGCAGGTATCCGCCATGTCAATGTTTCAATCGCTTTCTGCTGATGTCAGACATGCGCACTGAACACTCTCTCCACCGCATATTTACAAGACACGCCCCTTTCTGCTCATTGGTTACACGTTTGCTTTGTTTGTCGGCCCGACTCAGTTTTCTGAAGCATTCTTCAAACTTCGTGCACCCGACCTTTAATTCTAGTAAAATTCTGCCATGTACCAAGGGTTGTGAACATCTATCCATCATAGCCCTATGTGGGTATTCTCCCAAAATTTAGAAGTATACAATTGTACAAGAATTCACTGTCTCTGGAACTAATGGGCCCAAACCTGTAATATGAACTGGAATTCAGCACCCAAGTCTTCCTCAGTGCCTGACCCTGCTAATGCTCTTATGATTAAATTGCCACAGCACCACTCCAAAATGTAGTAGAAAGCTTTCCCAGAAGAGTGAAGATCATTATGACAACAAAGCCAGGGCTAAATCTGAAATCGGATGTTCGACAACCTCATATAAATATCTATTCTTTCTCGTTTCACACCTTTCATTTCAGGTGTAAGGTTGCCTCGGCAGGTGCCAAGACCTCCATATGGATTACCGAGAAGGAACAAAGGCCAGGTCGCTCGGCATACAGCTCACGTCCTCGATCTGGAGCCTCCATGCAAATGAGATTGGCCTTTTCGCTAATCATAAGTCCCATTAGCAGCCAAGCTCGCCATTATTATTGCATTTGCGCATTACTTTCGGCAGCTGCCGAGTGCAAACAGGGTCTCCTGGCTCACTCCTGTCAATCAAATTTGACCTATTCTGATAGGACTTTTGACCCTGGAGCTGGATTTGGGCTTCGATATCTTGTGAAAAGTGCCTGTTCTATTAACATGGCTCAAAACACATAATGTGGAAATACCAGACACAACTGTAGAGTTAAATCGTATGGATGAATTGTTGTACTAGTGAAATGTCATTAGTCATTGGGCTGCTGCAGCTATTCGACTGTCCTTGTCTGATGCAGGTGGTTCACTGAATGTAATCTGCCCGTGTCAGACATTATCGATTCCCTCACAGCTTCTCTGGCTAAGAAGAGAGCTCACTATGATATCTTTGTTCATATACTGTAAATGTATATAGTTTCCTGCTGAATACATCCTGATATGGACAATATGGTATGTTTTTTTTTTTTTCCTCAGTGATAAATCACTTTTTATTATATAAGAGATCATTAACAATTCCTGGAATATACTGATTACAGATACAGATGCACAGGCCAGGAGGGGGCGATCCGATACAACCTTGACTATTTGCAACGACTGACTAGTGTGAAATTGCTTTTCAAGTCAGCCATAAAATGACATTGTGAGCACTTATCCTATAAATAACATGCGATTACCGACCATTAATGGGCAGAAGACATGGGTCTTGATCAAAGCTCAAGAGTGACTGAGTGGGAATCAGATTCTGGAAGCTGATTCTTAAAGTAGGTTCATGAAGAGTGAGTAATGACTATGTAAGATAAGCTAAAACCAGGAATACGCATGACATCCCTGATCTCCTGTCATCTCCTTGTTTTTAACCCATTAAACAGCAAACACTGTAGTGGTATCATATTTTGTTAACCAAAAAGCCACAGACCCCTAACTCTTATTTATATGTATTTCGTGCTCTGTTTGTTTTGACTTGTGAACCTCCACCTCCTGGAGCAGAAGCGGGATTGGGAGCTGAGCTGCTCAGGTCTTTCTTATCAATAATGTGTTATATTATCATATTTCACAGACGAGCAGGCAAGAAAAGGTAATTACCAGCTCTGTGCTATTAAGCCTGGTTTTTATTTTCCTCGTTTTCGCCTGGCCAGCTCGGGTAGAGGGCGGTCGGCATTTATTTCCCGTCTGGAGATTTATGAATGGCCTAGCCTCGCTCAGCCAAGCCATAAAAAAATAGAAAAGAAGAAAGAAATTGCAGAAGGGGGCAATGGCATCGTGTGTCAGAGCACGGACGAGACAGAATTACTGCCGAAGCCAGTAAACATTCATGCGTTTCTGTGGGAAAATTTAACAGAGGTGACAGAAAGGAATAATAACTTCATGGCCTTTTTAGTTCATGGAAAAAAATACAGCCAAGGTTTTTCGCTCATCCGTGGATTATAGAGTTCTATACATGAAAAGTGGTAAGATCTTGACATGGGAATAGATATCGTTTAAATCAGTGAAACTGTTATTTTTTTATAGGCCCATTTATTCTAAATCTAAATGAAACTAATTTTCATTTGAGCTAGATAACATGCAGAGATTTTTGTTTGTTTGAACATTTGTTTGTTTGTTTGGGGGGAGGGGTTTTTGTGAATGGTGCTTGGACCCCGCACATTGCTTCTTGCAGCCTTATTATTATTTTTAGTAGAATTAGTAGTGGATGTAGCGGTATTTTATATCATTTTCTTTTCTTTTCTTTTCTTTTATTGTATGCTTGGTTTTAAAATGTGTACTATATCTAAAAAAAAAAAAAACACCCACCAGCAACAACAATGCGGTCGATATCGCAGGATACGAGGCCAGAGTATTGATTACCGTTTCCTGCAATGTTGCCTCCAATCACAAACTTTATTAAGAATCTAATCTCGATCTGCCATGGAATTAGTGACCCGACTGATGTGAAGGAAAGATTCCTAACGAACAAAAATCAAAGCCTGTTGTGCTGCGCAGTCTGACTTTTCCATGCTGCTTTAGCGCTAACGCTCTGGGTTTGGCAAAGTGTCAGGCTTCAGAAGCTTGAAAGGATTCCTTAGTATAGAAACATTCATAAACATGTTTATTTAATTAATAACAAATGTTTATTTAATGTTAAGAGATTGTCATGTTAATCAGAGCGAATTCCCTGTTCCGTAGGCGCTATGAGACTTGCTAAGATTTACAAATAACTACATTGTGACATCACGATCATTGAATCTTGCTAGATTATTTTTTTTCAATAAGGTCTCTAGAGTCACTCTGTTGAAATGTGCTACATGTGCTAAGATATTTAAAAAATGATGTATATTTTTAGGCTATTCATCCATCTATTCTTTGAAACAAATACAGTCATATGCAGGGTCACAGGGAACCTGAAGCCTGTCCCATGGGACTCAAATCAGGGGACACCCTGGACAGACCATCTCACATACACATCCATGAGGGACAATGTAGAGATGCCAGTCAGGTCTTTGGACTGGGCGATGAAACCAAAGTACCTGGAAGCACAGAGAGAATCTCTGGAAATACAGTGTGGATGTGGGAATCAGACCCCCAACCCCCGGAGGTAGGTGAGCTTAAGAGGACTGTGTAAACTGCCACAGTTGACACAATCTTTAGCTGGTAGCATTCACAGAGGTCTTCTGCATAATCAGCGCTCATATATTTTATACAGGGCCCCAGAATAATAAGACGATGTATAAGATTAGTATTGCCAGGAGCGAAAGGGCAGGATGATGGTGTTTCCTTTGGCTCAGTGTGCCCCCTTGTGGTAAAGAAACTTCTCTGCGACTAAAAACAAGAGTGATATAAGATAACATATATTTCCAATATATTTCCTTTAATGAGATACACTGAGACATGACACAACATGGAGCATAAATATTGTAATCCTTGAAATAAATAGCCTAGCATATATATATATACATCATTGTAAATCATAAAGTAACTTTATGTTACAGCATTATTGCACATCAGAGCAATGATTCAACAGAGATAGTCTTGGACAACATAAATCTGGGATTGATAGAAATATGTGCAATTCAGATACTCTTAAGAGTCTTCAAAGATATAAGATTATATATGGACGTTACTTCTTGGCATCTCTATAATGGCACCCAAGTGTTAGAACCAGCTTCCATTGGCTATCTTTACTAAGCACCCAAATGAGAACAAAATTAAAAAAACATGGTAAATTAAAATTCACTCCTACTAGTACTAATTCCTCTAAAACAGAGTTTTAGGTTTTATTCTTCAACCCTGGTCTTAAAGACTACGAAGCATTTCATAATGACAACTGAAAAATTTTGTACAGTTTGAAACCTAGCATGAACATCACTGTGGAATATAGATCATGCCCAACCGTCCTAGTGGTACCGATCTGACACAGAATGAGTCAATGTGGAAAGAAAGTGCACAGCTGGCAGTGTGTGAAGAATAACCGCAAGGATTTTCTCACGACGTCTGCGGTCGTCTTCAAGTGCAAAAGATTCTTAATCTTTAAATTATCAGCATTGTGGTCAACCTTCTATACATCCTGGGTTCATCTGTACTCTCCTCAGTCCTTGCTTACGTTTCTTTTTCAAACGTCTGACCGTCCATGGAATGTTCTTGTTCTTGTACTTGTCTAGCTTGTGGGTCACGGTTGGTGGGCAGCGTGGTCTTCCTTGTGTAACATTCATTGTGGATGTTTTCTGGACTTGTCTTTTTGTCGTTGATGTTCCTTTAGGTGTTGTCATGGTCACTCTGGTTTCTTGCGCTGTTGTAACATATGCTGTTGGTTTCATTGTCGTTGATGTTCCTTTAGGTGTTGTCATGGTTACTCTGGTTTCTTGCGTTGTTGTAATGTATGCTGTTGGTTTCCATGTGGTTGATGTTCCTTCAGATGTTGTCATGGTCATGGAAGTCATCTTTCTTTCAGGTGTAACTGTCGCCCTTTTCGTAATGGTTGTACTTTGCTTCGTTGATGTCCAGTGTTGTGGTATTCTGGTAATCCTAGGCAATTTTTTGGTCGAGGCTGTATGAGTGATGGATGTATATTTTGGTGTTGTCGTGGTCACTGGGCTTTCTGTGGTCATGGTCGTGGTCATGTCAGTCGTCTTGATGTCCGTTATCAATGGTGTACTGTCCATTATAGTCGTCAACTTCGTTGTCTTCTTCTTCATTGTTGTAATTTGCGTTGTTGTCCGTTGTTCACTTGTCTTCCCAAGTGGCTGTTTGGCCGAAAACCTATCGGTGTATTTTGTTGGTTTCCATGTGCTTGATGTGTCTTTGGGTGTTGTCATGGGTACTGTGCTTTCTGTAGTTATTCCAGGTGAAGATTTTCTTGTAGTGGTATTTTTCATGCTTGTAGATTTTGATGGTGGTGTCGTTGTTCTACTATCCAGAATACTTATGACCTGCTTGGCCCGAGCATCCTCTGGATCATAGCATATGGTCTTGCCATTGATTAAAAGGAATCTGTAACATAACATTTGCAATGGTTAGTGATTGCTTTTAATAGTACACGTCACAACGTTCTTCATAATCATTTAAATATACAAATACGAAAAAAAGATGAATGAGTTTTACCTTACAGCTTTGATTTTGCATTGTGGGGGTTCTTGATGTAAGTAACTCATAATATCTGTAACTCTGACCTTGGTTTCGCTGGTTTTCAGACAACATGTTATTGGAAGTCCATTTCCTGCTGGAACAAAATATATATTTCATTTGAAGAATAATTATTGGTAAATGTACTATAAAAAATAATTCATAATTCCGATCACATTACTATTGAAAGTTGCAATATTACACACTTTCTCTCTCTAAAACCACTATACACTCTCTACATCACACAGCGTAAAGGAAACTGAGGCTCAGACCACAGTGTTCACTGTTAAACTAAATGTTAAAAGAGAAACGCATTAAAAACTCACTCGCAAAAACACCAACGATACACAGCATGACCAAAAGACCGCTGAGAAAGTACTTCAGCTTCATCTTCTCCTCTTGCACTGTCTTACACTTACTCTAGAAACTTCTTTAGACCCAGAAAAGTACATAATGAAGAGAGGGAGGTCTCTCAACCCACCACCCTAAGCAGCCCCCACCCTCATTGTCACCTAGACCCACTTACACCACGCTGAGGTGAAGGAATAAATGAGTGTTCAATGGAAACAAACGTTTAAAATCTTGTTATGAGAAAGACCCTCCAAGTGGAATATTAGGGGTGATTTATTGTATTTAGTCATCTAAATTTGAATGAAACTAAGTGCTATTGTCATGATTAAATATGATTTATCCCCATACTACTTAACTCCTAGTAAAATCCCTAATCAAGGGTATAAGTTGAAATACTAGATTAAAATAAATATTTAAATAAATCCATTGAACATGGTTCATAATAAGGGTTTCTTCTTCTAATTATTCTTATTTTGTTGTCTTTCAAAGTATCTTGCTTACAAGTTGCTTGTTGGTGAGATTATCATTCTGTACATTCAGTTTGATTGATATCATATATATATATATATATATATATATATATATATATATATATATATATATATATACGTATATATATATATATATATATATATATATATATATATATATATATATATATATATATATATATATATATATATACGTATATATATATATATATATATATATATATATATATATATATATATATATATATATATATATATATATATGTATAAGAGGAGAAAACAGTGACCCGATTGGGTGTCTTGAAATTCTTTTGTGTTCACCACAGAAATCGACGTTTCCACAGCTGCTGAATGTGACATCCCAATTAAAGCAGCCATCTCTAAAAACCTCTGGCACAATCAACCACAACAAGCATAAATACAGTGAGATTAGATTTGTTTTTTTCTCATTCTAGTGTTACATTTATGCATTGCGCTGCTTCTACACGATTGGATGATGTTCTAATTGCATTCATGATCGGATACTAATTACTAGACACATTCTAATTGGATACCTAATATCTAATGACCTTCTTTTATTAATTCTACTTTATTCTGATTGTATTGTACTTTATATTTTCTAATTTTAATCTAAAAATTACAGTCTAATAATTTTAAGTGTCTAATTTTTTTTATGGACGCTTACACACTACAATAGTTGCATGTAGTAAAAAAAGTAGTGTGATGTTTCTTGTATGTGGAAACTCCAGCCGCATGTTTCAGCTACAGTTCACACCTACAGTACAACATGAGTGTTATGTTCCACCTCAACGCTAAGACAATGAGGCTGATGCTTGATACATTATGCCTTTTTTTAAAAATAACTAATAAAGATCTAATTAAATGAAGAAGACAAATAAATAAGGAAGTTCAACAATGTCATATGTTAGCATGGAAAACTGGAAAGCTGATATAATGTAATTTCCCCAAACTGACTTTTTTGCTGAAACACAGGGAAATATTATAGAAGGACAAAACTAGGTGTAGTTTTATTTAGCAAACACACAAAAAGAAATGGATGTCCACATACACAAAGAAAGTAAACCACAGTGACTAGCATCTGCACTTATCTTAAACGGAAGCCACATTAAGGTTGCAAGCAGCATTGTAGCCCCTAGCAAGACACTTATCTGGAAACTGATGGTGATGGGGTTTTTTCTTACCCTAGCATGGTTACTAGGCAGCATTTTCACCTCGCAGGGACATGAAATTCAATTTAATTCAATGAAATCGTATAGCGCATTAAACAATTCATATTGTTTCAAAGATGCTTTAGAGAATTATAGAAACGGAATCAAAATCTCTATTTTATTATCTCTTAATCTCAATCAATCTCAGTTCATTTCTCATCTGTTAAACTTTTTATTGGGAATGAATACAATTTAATGAAAAAAAAAAATAGACAACCCTCAGAAATTTTAATATAGAGTAAATTCCCTGAATAATAATTTTATGTAGAGGTGAAGCAGCCAAAGAAAGTACATTAGCCCCCAAGTTAAAATTAAGGGCCTTGCTCAAGGACCCAGCAGTAGAAGCTTGGTAGACATGGGATTCAAACACACAACCAATCAGTACACTAACACCTTAAGCACTAAGCTACTACAACAAAAAAAATACTAGATATAGTGTTGTTACACATTTGGTTTGATTTGTTACACAGTCGGTAACATTCATGCTAGTCAGTCTATGCAAACATTATCTTGCCTATAAATGTAGCTAACCGAAATGTAGATTTTTCTGTAGAACTTTATATGTGCTTACATCAATAGGGTTCATAAGTTTGTTTTTTTCTTTGTTCCACTTTATTCCATGTTGCTTTACTTCATATTAGAAGTCATGACCATGGTTGACATGATTGACTAAATTCAGATTCTGCTAATTTTGAAAGCATGTTATTTTCTTTGGGTATATTCAAGGGTTAATTTAATTTTCATAAAATTAGTACTTAGTAGAGGGGGCACGGTGGCTTAGTGGTTAGGACGTTTGCCTCACACCTCCAGGGTTGGGGGTTCGAGTTCCGCCATCGCCTTGTGTGTGTGGAGTTTGCATGTTCTCCCCGTGCCTCGGGGGTTTCCTCCAAGTACTCCGGTTTCCTCCCCCGGCCTAAAGACATGCATGGTAGGTTGATTGGCATCTCTGGACAATTGTCCGTAGTGTGTGATTGCATGAGTGTGTGAGTGTGTGTGCCCTGCGATGGGTTGGCACTCCGTCCAGGGTGTATCCTGCCTTGATGCCCGATGACGCCTGAGATAGGCACAGGCTCTCCGTGACCCGAGGTAGTTCGGATAAGCGGTAGAAAATGAGTGAATGAGTGAGTAGTACTTAGTACAAATTAGAGATTTCTGAATTAGCTAAGCTAAATAATGCTTTGGTCAGGATGACATGGTCTTTACCAATGCACATTCATGGCCAGTAGGATGTTTATGTTTCAAACATGTTCATATAGGTGCAGGGTCATTTTGAGCAGAACTGGACAAGATCCATGAGTGTTTTTGACTTCCAGTTGGATATCCACACTAATGGAACCAAATTTGCTCCTTAAAATGACAGAGTACAATCCCATAAATCCTATTCTAGTTTGGAAGGAGGTTCATTCCAATCCACCAAAGCATTACAACAATAAAGGTACCTGAATATCAAGGTTGGTAAACTTAAGGGTAAACCCTTAAGGATATGCAGAGAAAAGTACATGCTTTCAAAATACAAATTTAGTCAATCACAACTGATTCTTATTATGAACCATACGAACGATAGCGCATAGTTTTATTCTTAAAAATGTCTACGTTACATATACAACATCACCCCTAATGTTCCACTTCAAGGGTCTTTCTCATAGCAGGATTTTAAACGTTGGTGTGTAATGTACACTCATTAATTCCTTTGCTTGAGTGTGGTGTAAGTGAGTCTAGGTTAAGGGGTGCGGGGGGTAATGTGGTGTTGGTTATTGGGTTGAGAGACCTCCCTCTTTTTATTATATACTTTTCTGTATACTTTTCTGTCTAAAGAAGTTTCTAGAGTAAATGTAAGGCAGTGCAAGAGGAGAAGATGAAGCTGAATTACTTTCTCGGCAGTCTTTTGGTCATGCTGTGTATCGTTGGTGTTTTTGCGAGTGAGTTTTTAATGCATTTCTCTTTTAACATTTAGTTTAACAGTGAACACTGTTTTCTGAGCCTCAGTTTCCTTTACACTGTGTGATGTAGAGAGTGTATGGTGTTTTTAGAGAGAGAAAATGTGTAATATTGCAACTTTCAATAGTAATGTGATAGAAATTATGAATTATTTTTTCATACATTTACCAATAATTATTCTTCAAATGAAATGTATATTTCTTCCAGCAGGAAATGGACGGCCAGTAGAATGTTGTAGGAAAATCAGCAAAGACAAGGTCAGAGTTGCAGATATTTTGAGTTACGTGCATCAAAACAACGCACTATGCTCTGTCAAAGCTGTAAGGTAAAACTCATTCAGCTTTTTTCATATTTGTATATTTAAATGACTATTAAGAACTTTGTGACGTGTACTATTAAAAGCGATGACTAACCACTGAAAATGTTATGTTACAGATTCCTTTTAATCAGCGGCAGAACCATATGCTCTGATCCAAAGGATCCTTGGGCCAAGCATGTCATAAGTATTCTGGATAGAAAATCTTCACCTGGAATAACTACAGAAAGCCCAGTGACCATGACAATGCCTAAAGATACATCAACCTCATGGGTACCACCAACAACATACATCACTCATTCAGCCTCAACCAAAGAATTGCCTAGGAATACGATAATACCACAACACTGGACAAACACATCAACAAAGCAAAGTACAACAATTACGGAAAGGGCGACAGTTACACTTGAAAGAAAGATGACTTCGATGACCATGAAAACATCTAAAGGAACATCAACCACATGGAAACCAACAGCATACATTACAACAAAGCAAGAAGCCAAAGTGACCATGACAACACCTAAAGATACATCAGCTCTCGACTGGACTGAACATTTTTGTCTTCAGTCAGATACACAAGAAACATGGTACTGTTACGATGGTTAGCTTAAATATATTTGTTATTTTCTATTCACATGGTTTTGTATCTTTACTGAAAACTATGTACATTTGTAAATGCACAATATGCTCTGATCCACATGAGTTTTGGGCTAAACATGGCATGAAGGTATAGGATATAATAACAATCAGAAAAACCCTCATTACTCCAGTAGCATGTGTACTTACAGACATAGCGTCTAGAAAGGAGACACATCATACATCAATTATACATCACTGGTGAAAGGCTCTTCTTAAAAAATCAACACACTTTAACAGAACACCAAAAAAACAGACTCTAATGAGGACAGGTAGCAGATAACATCAGTAGTACGTCCAAATGGAAGCCCATGACTGGACAGAACTTTGTTGTCCCTGGACTTAAATACGTGAATAAAACGTGATATTAGTACTTTTATTACACTGATTAGGCAAAACTTAATGAATTTTTCTTAGTAGTTTGTGGAATATTGAGATATTTGTTTTTCTACTTATAAGAATAGTATTTTTGTACATCAGCCTTAGAATATAAAACATGACCTATATTAATCTTACTGAAAGTGTCAACATTTCTATGTTCGTGTCCCCCTGCTGACTCGGGCATCTCAGACTAAGACACACTGAATTATTCTTCAAATGTTCTTTTTTTTTAATGTATATATTAATCTGCATCTATAAATTTTGATATCAAAGTGGGTATAAAATATCAGTAAGACTTATATAATTAGAATAGTTTGCTTAAGACACATTAAAAAGATAATATCACAAAAAAAATCATCGTTGTACATAAAATGTAAAAAAAAAATGTCAATTTTAAAAATTAAAGTGCTGAATATTAAAAACAGAATTTACCTTTATTCCTTTGCTGCCTTGACTGTCTTTAGTTTGTTGATCACAAACAGCAGAATTGTAACTTTCAGGTTGTGCACCACAAACACTTGGGTCATCACTTTGTAATTCACTTTGTGTGATTTCACAGAATGGCCAAAAGTATTGAGAATGACTGAAACTTTCAGTAAACTTTGTGCTTTATCTTGGTAAAGAATTACTTTTAGGCATTTTGGATTTTCAAGCAAGAAACGGTTGCACTTAAAGTTTTTGCCATCACTTATGTCACCGAAATCATCCGAGTCTGTTTTACAAGATGTTTGTGACACTGAATACTTTCATTATTCTGATTTCAATAGATTGCTTAAAGTTTGTATCACAGGTATGTAGTATGCAAACCATTATGTCATATTTTCATCATTGCCTAATGACACTTTCTTAGACATAATCCATCATTCAAAAGTGAATGTAGTTTACTTAAAGTGTAATCCTGTCCCAACCCGTGTACATTCTGCATCTCTTCAACAATGTCTGTATTGTTGAAGCTGGGAGCAGAATCTTTCCTTGCAATTTTAGGTACAATAAACACACAGTCCTAAGAAAGGACTCACTGAAATTCTGTGGTAATTCACTGGCTTCATGTGTTGCATCATTCGGGCTCTGGGAAGCATCTTCACATGCAATGGCGGAGGAAGACTTAAAAATAGCTTCCCTGTAAATGTCACTTATGCTATCAATCGAACATGCTCTATGTTTGCTGGACATATGAGCAGTAAACGATGATTTAACAGTAAACATTTTTTTACAACCTGTTACACGACACACCACAGGTCGCCCCTCCACTATATGCTCTTTTAAGTGGTGTACAACTTCTTTAACCATGTGAAACTGGTGGTCACACAACGACATGGCACATTTCAAATCTGCAAAAAAGGTTCTGGGAGCAACAGAGGGTTCAGACTTATTGTGATGCCGATAGAAATGAGCTTTAAAAGCCGCGTAAGTGCAAAATGTCCGATTACAAAATGTCATCACTAACACACTTAAAGAAACAATGGGGTTTGTTCCTACTGTATGAACTCTACAATGCAGCACATAACCCCTCAACGTGTCTAATAGTTTGCTGCAAAATCGACAAGTAATCATTTTTTAATCATACAAAAAAAAGTTGTTTCCACTCTCCTCGGGGGGCACCACTATTCAGCATTAAAGGAAAAAAATTAACGATTTGATCGTTACGTATAAAACACCCAATCTAAGTCGACATGTTTATTATGAGTCTTTCAAGGTCTAAGATTGAGTGACTTCCTCTAATCTTGTCTTGTCGTTATTTTCCATACATCTGCAATGTTCTTATCTTTTATGCTTAGTTTGCAATTGGAAAAAGGTTCAGCTCCCCTTTGTTATATTTGCTGTTCCTAGTTTCGGGTGTGTGAGTGTATTTATACAGATTGTTCAATGTTCATTTTTGTCACAACATTTTTCTATTACAAAGTTTCTGGAGTAAATGTAAAGTAAGGCAGTGCAAGAGGAGAAGATGAAGCTGAATTACTTTCTCGGCAGTCTTTTGGTCATGCTGTGTATCGTTGGTGTTTTTGCGAGTGAGTTTTTAATGCGTTTCTCTTTTAACATTTAGTTTAACAGTGAACACTGTGGTCTGAGCCTCAGTTTCCTTTACGCTGTGTGATGTAGAGAGTGTATAGTGTTTTTAGAGACAGAAAGTGTGTAATATTGCAACTTTCAAGGGTAATGTGATAGAAATTATTAATTATTTTTTCATACATTTACCAATAATTATTCTTCAAATGATATATATATATATATTTTTCCAGCACCACTTGGACAGCCAGTACAATGCTGTATAAAAATCAGCAAAGTCAAGGTCAAAGTTACAGATATTTTGAGTTACGTGCATCAAAACAACTCACAATGCCAAATCAAAGCTGTAAGGTAAAACTCATTCATCTTTTTTCCTATTTGTATATTTAAATGATTATGAAGAACATTGCGATGTGTACTATTAAAAGCGATCACTAACCATTGAAAGTGTTATGTTACAGATTCCTTTTAATCAACGGCAGGACCATATGCTCTGATCCAGAGGATCCTTGGGCCAAGCATGTCATAAGGATTCTGGATAGTTTCTAAAATTCTGAAATGGATAGGATTCTGAAATTCTCCAAGATAAATCAGCTCTCGACTGGACTGAACATTTTTGTCTTCAGTCAGATACACAAGAAACATGGCACTGTTGCAATGCTTAGCTTAAATATATTTGTTATTTTCTATCTGGATGGTTGGGTATCTTTACTGAAAAGTATGTACATTATTATTAAAAGTATTATACATTGAATGCACAATATGCTCTGATCCACATGATTTTTGGGCTAAACATGGCATGAAGGTATAGGATATAATAACAATCAGAAAACCACTCATTACTCCAGTAGCATGTGTACTTACAGACATGTTATGTGATATATGTCTACATCACTGATGACAGGCACTTCTTAGAAACACACTTTCACAGAACACCCAAAACAGGGTATAATGAGGACAGGAAGCAGATGACATCATAGTATTTCCAAATGGAAGCCCATGACTGGGCAGAACTTTGTTGTCACTGGACTTAAATACAAGAAACGTGATATTAGTGCTTCTATTAGTACTTACATTAGTCAGAACTTAATACATTTTTCTTAGTAGTTTGTGGAATATAAATTTTTTTTTTCTACTTGTAAGAATAGTATTTTTGTACATCAGCCTTAGAATATAATCAGTATTACTGAAAGTGTGAACATTTCTATGTTTGTGTCCCCCTGCTGACTCGGGCATCTCAGACTAAGACACACTGAATGATTCTTCAAATGTTCTTTTATTTAATGTATATATTAATCTGGATCTATAAATTTTCATATCAAAGTGGGTATAAAATATCAGTAAGACTTACATAATTAGAACAGTTTGCTTAAGACACATTAAAAAAATAATATCACAAAAAAAGTCATCGTTGTACATAAAATGTAAAAAAAAAATCAATTTCAATTCAATTCAATTGAATTGTTTTTTTTTCATCATGCTTTACAAATTGGTGTGAAAACTATAAAGCATTTGTGAAATACGAATGATTAAACCCCATGTTTTCAGAATGCAGAACACAATACCTCCACAAAGACTACAAATTATTCAAGGCCTCACGTTGGCTGGTAATGCTGATTTGTCAACAAGAATAGCTAAATGTTTCAAGGCTCATTATGCAAAATCACATAACTGTACATTGGGCTATGTACATATGTAGAAAACAGTAGCTGTTTCCTTTGTTGTTGACAGTGTAGTGCTCTATCATTGGTTTGATCTTCAACCACTTTGATTGCATTGATATTGCTGTGACTTTGTGCTTTCTGGTTGTTTTTGGTTTCCAATGGGTTTGTGCATCGGCTAGACGAGAAGAAATGCATCAAGATGTTTCTGTTTCTTGTCTGAAGTGTGACATACCAACTCAGCTTGCAGCTTTCTCTCTTAAATGTTGACACTCCCTGCGTGTGGTTTTTCTTCTTCTAAACCTAACCAAGGTGTAAAAATAGCACTAACCATTTGCACAGGTGGCAAGCTGACGTTCTTCTGTAGAACATCAGACCTTCTTGCAGAGAGTGACTTACTGTACAGAACTGTTTCAAATATGTAGATTATTACGAATACCATCAAGTTAATCACCAAAACATAATTCGATCAACAAAAACCTGATCAAGTTAATTAGAAATTTTAAAAGTAGTGTTCAACGTTGTACTGGCCATATTTGGTAGAGCCAGTGACTCAGATGTTCAGGCATTCAAGAGAAGTTCATTCGACTACCGAGAAAAGCCTTGAATCATGACTTCCTTGTATCTGGATGGACAGAGGGTTGAGTCATAAGGGACTGAATAAATATTTGACCTGCATTAGTGGAAAGAAGAAATTCTAACTAATCTGCCCACATCCTGGTCCTGTCTTAAACACTGAGACAAATGGGTCACACTTCTCTGCCCATTTTTCATATGGGGTGTAAGACTTTTCTTCCACCTCTAACATCCACAGCTCCTGATATCTTCAACATCCAACAAACCAAACAGTAGTAGAGGCTTGAAGTTCATGGTTCAACTATAGATCCTTACACAATTGTAGTCAAAAAAATGTATTCCAGAAAGACCACTTACTTCCATAGTAGAATATGTCTTATATGTCTATAATTAATTTGGCTTATGATTCCACTAGTAGCACAGACATCCATGTCAACCAAGATTCTGGATGACATCTTGGGCCCTTACCTTATCTCTCAGAACCAGACTAACCAACAGAGCTCTTGCATTCAAAAGGCTCCAGACAGCATTTTCCTCTTAGTGTGTTACACTGCCATGTGAAATAATCTTGCCATCTTGCTTGAAATAATATTACCAGGTATCTTGAAGGATTTTCTACATTCAACAACCACTTGTAAACAATCTGGGTCCTAATTTTGGGTACAAAACCTGATATTCAGGTTATTTTATGGTTGTAATGCTTTGGTGGGTTGGATTGAACCTCCTTACAAATTAGAATAGGATTTATGTGAACATACTATCAGTCATTTTATGGATGAAATGTGGACCCATTAGTGTGGATATTCAACTGGAAGGCAAAATGACTATATATATATATATATATATATATATATATATATATATATATATATATATATATATATATATATATATATATATATATATATAGAGGGGGGCACGGTGGCTTAGTGGTTAGCACTTTCGCCTCACACCTCCAGGGTTGGGGGTTCGATTGCCGCCTCCGCCTTGTGTGTGTGGAGTTTGCATGCTCTCCCCATGCCTCGGGGGTTTCCTCCCCCGGTCCAAAGACATGCATGGTAGGTTGATTGGCATCTCTGGAAAATTGTCCGTAGTGTGTGATTGCGTGAGTGAATGAGAGTGTGTGTGTGTGTGTGTGTGTGTGTGCCCTGCGATGGGTTGGCACTCCGTCCAGGGTGTATCCTGCCTTGATGCCCAATGACGCCTGAGATCCCGTTACCCGAGGTAGTTCGGATAAGCGGTAGAAAATGAATGAATGAATATGTATATATGTATATATATATATATATATATATATATATATATATGTGTGTATATATATATATATATATACATATATACACATATACACACATATATATATATATATATATATACTATATATATATATATATATATATATATATATATATATATATATATATACACACACATATATATATACATATAAGCGATGAACAATGAACAAAAACACAGCAAAGAGAGTCAGCTACATTTTGTTCCCTTCAACTGCATATTCAACCACAGAAACTGTTTATAACCCAGATGAGTGTTATATTGAGAAAGGTTTCTCATCACATAAACCCCTGCCTCCTCAAAGGTCCAAGAGTTGCATGAGTTTTGCACATTTATTTTAAATTAATACTATTGTCTCAAATACCCCTTACCGATTTGTCCCTTTTTTTGGCTGTACATTACAGTATTTCTAGAGTTTTAGCAATTTTTATTACTTCAACAAGGAAATCTGGTACAATTTTTTGTGGAGAAAAATAACTAGGGGATAATCCACATGCCCTTTTATAATAATAAACCTTTTATATCAAGTTAATTGACTTGAAAACTGGAGGCTCCAGTGTTTAGGGTATTTAAATCATTACTAGCTTCATTTAAAGGGAATTAAACAAGTAATGATGAAATTACAACTCAGTAATCATCAAGACGATTGCACGGGCTCTTGAACAGCTATTTCTTCTTTCCAACTTTGTTAGTGATAATGTTCTATTTTCTCCAGCAAGACCAAAAAAGTGTATGGCAATTCATTAAAAAAAAAGTCTAAAGATACCAACAATGCCAGACCCAAAATCACAAAGATCTTATATATAAATTACGTTAAAATTCTTTAAAGTTAGCCTGTCCATTTTAGCCACTTTGATTTTAATTTTAGCAATTTTAGCAATTTGAGTCCTGATTGACTAAGTTTCCAGGCCTGTGTAACCATTAAGATTCAGTCAATGCTGTAAGGACTGAACAAATTTTCCTAATTTTGTCTTTAGAATTAAGTTTCAGACTTAATAAAACATTCATTCATTCATTCCTCTTCTACCGCTTATCCGAACTATTCCTGGGTCACGGGGAGCCTGTGCCTATCTCAGGCGTCATTGGGCATCAAGGCAGGATACACCCTGGACGGAGTGCCAACCCATCACAGGGCACACACACACTCTCATTCACTCACACAATCACACACTATGGACAATTTTCCAGAGATGCCAATCAACCTACCATGCATGTCTTTGGACCGGGGGAGGAAACCGGAGTACCCGGAGGAAACCCCCGAGGCACGGGGAGAACATGCAAACTCCACACACACAAGGCGGAGGCGGGAATCGAACACCCAACCCTGGAGGTGTGAGGTGAACATGCTAAGTACTAAGCCACCGTGCCCCCCTTAATAAAACACTTGTATAAAAATATGATTGTATTATAATAATAATAACAACAATGTCAGAAATAGCAAATGTCTTCACGGGGCGGAATTAGAACCAAATTCAGGGATAACATAAAAGGGGGTTTATTAGGGAAAACATCAAAGTCTACAAACACTAGGAACACCGAAACAACTAAACAAAAACAGAGATAGAATTACTAAGACAGAATACGGAAACAAAAACAACAACAAACCGAAGACCGCAAACCAAAGACAAGGATTCGAGGGATGTGGTAGCCTAATGGTTAAGGTGTTAAGGTACTTTAGGTACTGACCGGAAGGTCATGAGTTCGAATCCCCTGAGCAAGGTCCTTAACCCTCAATTGTAAGTCACTATGGATAAGGGTGTCTTCTAAATGCTGTAAATGTAATTGGATTCAGCCAAAACCAGACGCAAGACCACAGGATTAAATAGGGAAGGTAATTGGAAAGACATGAGGGACAGGTTTGCAGAGGCAGGAATGGATTAAGGATAAGGAGGCAAACACACAAAACAAAAACAAAGAAATAGATAAACAAAAACCTGCCAGAATGTACCCCTAGTGTCCTGGAAGGGAATAGTCCAAGCCATTCCTCACATACAATGCATATTATAGGAAATGCTATAGATATCAAGTGCTATATAATATGTTGCTGGATTGTTAAATTAAACCATTTTGATGCACAATAGTGGCTGTACTATATACTAGACTCCCATTCCACTTCATTTCATTGTCTTTATTACAATTCTAGTTTTTTTCCTCATATATCATGTGGAATCGTGTATCACCATATATTTGTTTATATTACATTTTATTATATTTGACAGCAAAAGAAAAAAAAAGATTTTTTTTCTTATCGTCAGCATTTTTTTAAAATCATTTTCCTAAAGTTAAGAGCTTGTGCATAAAAGTCAGTGGTCTAGACTCTATTGACAAACATGGTCTCAAATGCTTCTGCTCAATAATTTGAATGGAGAGGACTTAAGCAGGTGCATAATCTAGCTCTGAATAAACAGAACTTTCCCCTGGGGTAAATATTGTCATAATACTGCATCGACCTTCAGATCTTTAGATGGACTCAGACACAACAAGAAGAAAACTTCTGATTTGTTGTTAGCATGTACTACTTAAAATAAATTTCTACACAGTAAAGCATATGGCCCCCCCCCCCCCACGAAAGGTATATTCCACCTCCTCGTGAAAAGAAAGTGTTACCCAGCTTCTGATCTCCTACACATGCTCTGACAGAGGAAGACATGGTGTGACATTTACAATAGAGAACAAATCCAAGCTAACATATCTACACACCATCTCGTCTAACGCGATTTTTTTTGTCTATTTCAAACACAAAGGGCAAGCGATGCATGCTTATAAATCCCCTGAGCTAGTTCTGCAGGCATCAACCACATTGAACAGCGTGTGCAAGTTTTCTAAGAGAGGAAATACAATTAGGTCACATTCTGCACTGTAGACCACCATGTGTGTATGTGTGTGCTAATCTCTGTGAATGGCTAATGCTATATTTTTTCCATCTGAAATCCAACTGAATCCAGGCATGCTTGCATAAAGTAAGCCACAGTGACCTTGAATATCCAGTCTCAAGGTCAAGTCTTCGTCTTCAGACTCACATCAGATAAGGATACGAGTTTCTCCTGCTGGATACAGAGAATTTTTCTTAGAGGAAAACCTGAATCGTATTAGAACTCTCCTTGTATTTTATTTTCATATATTTAAATAATGTCTTCTTTTTAGAAAGTTACCGGAAAATTAAAGAATTTGATTTGGGAGTTAAAATCCTGTCACAAGATGCAGGTAGGGCAGTTTTGTTAAAGAATTAGCAAAAAGGTCAAAAACACTAGGTAATGCTCTAGAAAAATGGTACAGGCCCAGATGGATAAACTAGGTTAGACAAACCAACAACAACAACAGCAGCCATGTTTGTAGGCTGCGATGCATAATGGGAGTTGGAGTTCCTGGATTTAAATCCAAAAAATGTTCTTTAAAATTGAAATATTTTCTCATAAAAAAATAAAAACATAATTTTCAAACTATGCTGACGATGTGTTCATAAATAACATACTATTTACAGCAGTAATGTTAAATGTTAGTTTGGTGGTCTACTCTTTCCTACATACTGTGAATTACAGGTCAGGTTTTGAGTTCCTATATTGACCTGAATAAGAAATAGATCCCATTAAAACATCCTGTAGAAGTGGTCCTACAGGATTTTTGTCTTTTAATATAAAGCATGTCTTATTGGAATTTTATAGATATGATATAAATTCGAATTAGACTCCTGTAGAGGTTGTATCATGTATCGGACGCTGCGGTTGTAAAAGATTATAAATCACAGAGTCATTTACAGTCGTTACAGTTGTATTACCTACATTTGTAAGGACCTCTAAATGACACCTGCTTGATGCAGTCAAAAGCACAAGATTGTGTGTGTGTATGTGTGTGTACAATATGTGTGTGTGTGTGTGTGTTGGTGTGTTCGGTGAGTAGGGGGTGTAAAAAACACAAACCACTATAGTGACAAGGGAAACTTTTACTCACTTAGTCACAAAGCAAAACCTACGTCTTTGACTATACAGCTCGTGCACATGACATGTGAAACGTCTTTTCTTCATATTCTTTTTATACGCTCCTACTGTATTTCCTGTCTCAGCAATATGATAAAGACTGCTTAGATAATTATATTGTATTATATTATATTATATTATATTATATTATATTATATTATATTATATTATTATAATAAATGTTTACTTTTTTGTTATATAAAATGCCCTTCAAATGCAAATTTTTGTTCTTGCATAGTTGTGTATAGTGAACTGCTTAACCCTAACAGACAGTAGCTATAGTTTCATACTATAGAGTAACATTTCTGAATTAAGGGGGAAAAACCCAATAAGTTGGTTACACAAGTGCTGAGTACTACAGCGTTCATTCGGTTTTGTGCGACTGTGGTCAAAAGCATGTACGCAGATGCTGCTGGTTAAACAACTGTAGATAACCCACACATTTCTTTTCCCTTGCATTTAAATAGCACTTCACACTAATTGTGTGCTACACGGTCCATTTTCCACTTTCCGAGACCTCCCCTATAGGATGACTGATGACTGTAGGGTCTTTAAGGCTGATTCCAGATCTAGACGGCATTTTTAACCCTTATGACTAGTTTGTAAAATGAGAAAAGTCCAAGAAAGCATTAAATGGGTTAACACAACCGAAGCACAGATATCTTACGTTTAATTCTATCTGTGTAATCTCTGCTTGAAAGAAAAAACCATATATGATCACACCATTGACAATATCAATGGATTTAGAAATTTGGCTCTTCGGTAAATTTCCTGTTACTGGAAGCGTCCAAAAGATGTGTTAAAAAAGACATTTTTTTCAAGACCTATAATGGACTCATGAAAAATACTAATATATCATGGTTGAAATATTGAGATGTTTAATGATCAAAGTGATTCTATTAAAATGTATTCAGTATACTGTACATATATATTAATGTCTAGACTTTTTTTTTAGTATGACATCCTTTTAGCCTTTTAAAATAGAGTGCAGGTATGAAACAGGAAACAGCAACGTAGACGAGTTTAGTGCGAAGTTCAAAGTCAGTCATACAGGTCAAAATATAAGGGCATAAGGGCATAAGTCATCACTTTAGTCAGGAAATATGATGCAAGCAAGGTACTGTATTTCTTTGCTGTTTGTTGGGTTGGTAGTCTAGTTTCATTTACAAGATGTCATCACTGTAATAGCGAGATGATTTGCTGGATATTTTTACTGACGTAAACACCTGATTTAGACCATTGTGACTATAAGAAACGGAAAATGGAGACTGACACCTTAGGAGCGTATTTGTCTGAGTCAAACACGGATGAAGTGTTTTCAACACGGATGAAGCTCAATTGAAGGTTATCTAATTCTCAGAGTGTAAAAAAAGGTCTTAGCACTTTCTCATCAGTTCATATGACATATAATGTCACAGTTACAAAATTTGTGGCCATGTTTTTTTTTTTATTTTTTTATTTTTTTTTATATCTGATGGCCAGAATGTCATAATTCTTGGTCATACTTTGTTGAAGTCATGACATTTTAACTCATAACCTTGGTATATTACTCATTGGCTGGATTTATATAATAAAGTAAAGACATGTACAGATATATTAGAGAAAGTAGACCAAATACAGCAGTACAATATAACTTTTAGTTTTATTTCTTATTTTTTTTCTTCCCATTTTACAGTCAATTTTACGAAGCATGAAAACTTATTCATAAGAAGACGTAGTAAAAGAAGACGTGTGATTGGACACTGGTTGCTTGGTCGTTTTTTGTTTCTCCTTCTTGCCTTTGTTCTTTCCTTTCCTTTTTTTCTTTATGATCTTGATTCGCTTCCTACGACCACGATGTGGTTTGGAAGGTTTTGCTCTGTGCTTCCTGGTTGACATGCCTACTTGTGCAGGCACTTGAGGCCATCTACTGGTCAAAGGCAACATGGTTGTTTTCAAGAAACCCTCTGTGTTTTCCTGTAAAGCATCTGATCCCAGGCCTGAACTGTGGTTTGGCACCTTTTCTGCTGCCTCATCAACTTTTTGCATGGCTTTTTTTGTCCAGTGTAAGTCAGGGTTAGAGCAGAGGGATTTCCCATTATCAAGGATGAACCTGTGCAAAAAAAAAAAAAAAAAAGTTAAATACAAGCTTTTTTACATAAGCAACTATCAACAACTACCACTTCCTGTAGAGATTTAAGCAGTTGCTCTATGCATGCTAAATGCTGGAATTGCTAAATAACTAATAAGTAACTAAAAATGTTAATTGTTTTTTTCCTCTGTATCACAAATACTTTTGTACTGACTTTAAGCTAGATGCCCTGGGTCGGTTCCCTGCCTAGGAACTGGACCTAGGCCACGGCAATAAGAGCGCACAGAATGCTGCCACTGGACCACCAGGGGACACTACTACCATTACAGTACTACTAATACTACTACTACTATTACTACTACAGTAATACTACTACTACTATTACTAATACTACTAGTACTACTAATAACAATTATGGCCACAAACTAATACTACTACTACTAATAATAAGAATATGGCCAAAAACAGTGACCTGTTTCCATATAGCCCCTGGCCCACTTACCAATAATGTTACTATTACTACTACTATTACTTATAATAATAATAATAATAATAATAATAATAATAATAATAATAATAATAATAATAATGGGCTCAAGCAATGACATATGGGGACTAGGCACCCTTCTTGAATGGACCCTGGTCCCCGTACAACTACAACCATTGGTACTACTACTACTTCTACAACTAATAATAATAATAATAATAATAATAATAATAATAATAATAATAATAATAATAATATAGTCATAAACAATGACCTGCAGGTTTCAAGCATCTTCTCAAGTGGCCTAATACAATCGTAATTAATAAAATAAATAACATAAAATAATAATAGCAGCAAATAGCAGGCTGGGTTTTCTTGTATATGGGTTATATAACTTAAATAAAATGAATAAATGTATGAATAGTCCAATTAAGAATACATGTATAATAATAATAATAATAATAATAATAATAATAACAACAACATATGTGGCGTCCAAGCAACCTTTACAAACAATGCACTTTTACTCCACTCTGTAGCAATAATGCAATATTTCCCATTTATGATTACTTTATACAAAGCTGGACATTTCAGCAAGTTGTTTTGGAGTCCAGCAGCAGTCCATCACTAGACATCAAACACACTTTCACACACTCAGTTACATTCATTCATTTTCTACCGCTTATCCGAACTACCTCGGGTCACAGGGAGCCTGTGCCTATCTCAGGTATCATTGGGCATCAAGGCAGGATACACCCTGGACGGAGTGCCAACCCATCGCAGGGCACACACACACTCTCATTCACTCACGCAGTCACACACTACAGACAATTTTCCAGAGATGCCAATCAACCTATCATGCATGTCTTTGGACCGGGGGAGGAAACCGGAGTACCCGGAGGAAACCCCCGAACAAACACAAGACGGCGGCGGGAATCGAACCCCCAACCCTGGAGGTGTAAGGCGAACGTGCTAACCACTAAGCCACCGTGCCCCCTCCACTCATTTACATTTAGGAGTAATTTAGAATCACCAGTTCACCAAAAGACATGCTATTGGGAGGTGAAAGAAACCCTGAGAACCTCTGGAGAACCCGGAGCAATCTCTCCTGGACTCTCCTGGAAGGAGAAGCTCAACACTGACATTAACCTGGAGCTGTGAGGTGGTAGCGCTACCTGCCATACAACTATAATAACTAGTAATACTAATAAATACATGCTAAAGCTGCAATTGTACACCTTTCAGTAATTGATATATCAAGTATGTATGTCCCATAGAGTATGTATGTAAACATTACCAAAATAATTTGTTTGTACATATAGGATATGTACATTTGTTTGTACATATAAGATATAGGGTCACTTACACAATTGCTTTGACTGGACACATTCCATTATCCTGAGGCCAGTAGTTCACAATACTTGAAACATTGACTTTTTGAGGATTTATAGAGAGGCAACAATTTCTTGGAGCACCATTTCCTGTGGATCAAAGGTGACGGTTAAATATGGCATCATAATAGGAATGCACATTTTTCTAATTTGCTATAAAAATCTTGCAGATAGAAAAGACCACACACCCTGATACAAATGAAAAGAACAACAAAGTTTTGCAGTTTCAACCCACAGAAGCTACATATAACAACTTGACCTTACAAATCTAGGCCACCACACAAAGTACATCAAAAGTGTGTACTGACACAAATAAAACTTACTCAAAGCAAAGACGCTGGTGAACACTGTGGAGGTGCAGAAGAAAAAGAGTGTAAGATGCATTTTCGCCGTCTTCTGAGACTTATGACCCTGCAGCACTTAGTCTTATAACGGTGGGAGGGCTTATATATCTTTCCATCAAACTACATGAATTACATGATGAAAGGAAATTATGAGGCTGACAACACAACAGGAAGTGGACTCAAAGATGCCCCTGCCCCATGAACATCCTTTTATCCTGACCCCAAAAACAGTCTCCGTAATTTAGTTCTAAATGTTTATCTAATGCTATAACTGAGAACCTTGTAAAGGTCTGGAATAATAATAATAATAATAACAACATTAAATAAATGGTATTTTAACCGAGTTTAATCAGCGTTGTTAAAGTTCTAACACTTAATTGGGATCTGAACTGTTTAGTTCACACAACTGGAAGGTGCAAAATATTGTTGTTAAGGTTAATTAAGAAAAAAACACCTTTATTTTTGGTTACATAAGTATTCACCACAGGATTTGCACATCTGAATCTAGACTTTTTTGCCCATGTTACTTTGCAGAAGTTATATCAGATAGGATGGAAATCACTCTTGAACAGATATTCTTGAGCTTCTTCACAGCTTCCTAAGATTCTCAAAATGAGATTCTCGAAGTTGGCTCTAGTACGTTCACCAGTTTTGGTTTCAAACCACTCCAGTGGTTAGCAGGTTGTTGTCCTGTTCAAAGGTGTACCTCTGCCCAAGTCTCGATCTCTTGTTGACTATAATTGGTATTTTAGGAATACCCAGTAAATCTCATACCCAACTTGTTCTCAATCAAGGACAGTTTCCCTGTCACTGACAGATTCTACCGCCATCATGCTTCACTGTATGGATGGTGTTCTTAGAGTGATGAGCAGTGTTGGGTATTTGCCAAGCAAAGCAATTTGTGAAATAGTCAAACAATAGTCAGTCCATCAGTTCCTTCAGAGTAACCCTTGGGTCAATACCCATATTGGGTATGTGAGTGGCTTGCAGTCCTCTTACTGTCCTCTTGTGTAGATTCAAGGTTGTAACACTAGGTTCTAGTTCTAGGTTGTAAAACAATAAAGGGGAGAAAATATATGTAAAACATATCGTCGCTGTCGGGCGGAAACCTCGTATGTCCAAATTTTGTCAATTTCACATTTTTTCACATATCGATGCTATTGGTCAGTCCCCACATGGGTCTGTTATTTTTACAAGTTATTAACCAATCTAAAGTCTTGAAAATAGCTTGAGCGCAAATCTCATAACTCCATTGGACACTTCAACTGTCCACCTCTTCCTCACTCTGCGGGAGAGCTTCGCGGCATATTTCTCCTCAAGAAGAGTCGCAACGAATCAACACGTCTTCTGAGGTAAATGTCTTCAAAACACTGGGCTCAAAGAAAAAAAAATCTTGACCCCCGCTAGTACCATTCCGGACAGCGCGTTAAGTCTGCCGGGCTTTCAGCTTTTTAGAGCGGACCGTGACGCAGAATCAACGGGGAAATCGCGCGGCGGCGGGACGTGTTTTTACATCAATGAAAGGTGGTGTTCTGATGTAACTGTGTTAAAGAAGATGTGCTGTCCAGATCTGGAAACATTCTTCATTAACTGCAAACCGTTCTATTCGCCGCGGGAGTTTTGCTCGTTCATACTGGTGAATGTTTACATTCCACCGCAAGCGCACGTGAGCTCGGCACTACAGGCACTCGCTGATCTGATCACAGAGAGTGAGCAACAACACCCGGACTCTGTACTAATAATTCTTGGAGACTTTAATAAAGCGATTCTCTCACGTGAATTGCCTAAATACAGACAGCATGTTACATGTCCCACCAGAGACAGTAACACACTGGATCACTGCTACACAACAATAAAGGATGCATATCACTCTGTCCCTCGGGCAGCTCTGGGACTTTCTGATCACTGCTTAGTTCATCTCATACCGACCTACAGGCAGAAACTGAAAACAGCTAAACCTGTATTAAGGACTGTAAAAAGATGGACTAAGGAAGCAGAGCAGGATTTACAAGCTTGTTTCTCGCTCACTGATTGGACTGTTTTTGAAGATGCTGCCACCGACCTGGATGAGCTCACAGAGACTGTAACATCATATATTAGTTTCTGTGAGGATTTGTGTATTCCTACCAGGACTCACTTAACCTACAACAACGATAAACCATGGTTCACTGCAAAACTCAGCCAGCTCCGTCAGGCCAAAGTGGATGCTCACAAGAATGGGGATAGGGTCTTGTACAAACAGGTCAAATACACACTAGAAAGGGAGATCAGAGTAGCAAAGAGAAACTATTCTGAAAAGCTACGGGCTCAGTTTGCCTCTAACGACTCAGCTTCAGTGTGGAAAGGTCTGAAAGCCATCACCAACTATACGACACCATCCCCCAGCACTGTGGTGAATCAACAACTGGCAGACGACCTGAACGAGTTCTACTGTAGGTTTGAAAAAGCCCAATTTTCACCTCCTGTAACCCCTGACTCCAACACACCTAAAATTCAGGTCAGCGAAGATGAGGTGTGTCAGGTCTTTAAGAAGAACAAAAGGAGAAAGGCACCAGGCCCAGACAGTGTTTCACCAGCCTGTCTGAAAACCTGTGCTGATCAACTAGCCCCCATCTTTACTCGGATATTCAACACATCACTGGAGCTATGTGAAGTACCCTCATGCTTCAAAAGCTCCACCATCATCCCCGTCCCAAAGAAACCCAAAATTACCGGACTAAATGACTACAGACCTGTGGCCCTAACATCTGTGGTCATGAAATCATTTGAAAGACTGGTTCTGGCTTATCTGAAGGACATTACTGGACCCTTACTGGACCCTCTGCAGTTTGCCTACAGGGCAAACAGGTCTGTGAATGATGCAGTCAATATGGGACTGCATTATGTTCTGCAGCATTTGGACAGACCAGGGACTTATGTGAGGATCCTGTTTGTGGACTTCAGCTCTGCTTTCAACACCATCATCCCATCACTCCTTCAGCCCAAGTTATCCCAGCTATCCGTGCCCTCCTCTGTCTGTCAGTGGATCACCAGCTTTCTCACAGACAGGCAGCAGCTAGTGCGACTGGGGAAACTCAAATCCAGCACCCGCACCATCAGCACTGGCGCCCCCCAGGGCTGTGTTCTCTCCCCACTGCTCTTCTCTCTGTACACGAATGACTGCACCTCTCATGACCCCTCTGTCAAGCTCCTGAAGTTCGCAGACGACACCACACTGATCGGCCTCATCCAGGACGGTGATGAGTCTGCTTACAGACTGGAGGTGGAACGGCTGGCTGTCTGGTGCAGCCTTAACAACCTGGAGCTGAACACGCTCAAGACAGTGGAGATGATCGTGGACTTCAGGAGAAACCCCCCTGCTCTCCCCCCACTCACCATCATGGACAGCATTGTGACAGCAGTGGAGTCATTCAGATTCCTGGGAACCACAATCTCCCAGGACCTGAAGTGGGACATTCACATTGACTCCATTGTGAAAAAGCAGAGGTTGTACTTCCTTCGCCAGCTGAAGAAGTTCAACCTGCCACAGGATCTGCTGAAACAGTTCTACACTGCAATAATTGAATCCATCCTCTGCACTTCAGTGACTGTTTGGTTTAGCTCAGCCACCCAATCCGACCTCAGGAGACTACAGAGGGTAGTTCGGACTGCTGAGCGAATCATTGGCACAACTCTCCCTACACTCCAAGACCTGTACTTCTCCAGAGTGAGCAAAAGGGCAAAGAAAATCACTCTGGACCCCTCACATCCGGCACACTTACTATTTGAACTGTTGCCATCTGGCCGACGCTACAGAGCCCTGTGTACCAAAACGACCAGATATAGGAACAGTTTCTTCCCTCAGGCAATACATCTGATGAACACTTAACATACATCTGATGGACACCTAACATACACAGAACAATACCTATTCTTACATTGTCTGCAAGTACGCATTTATATTTTATTTTGCACATCTATATTTGAATTTGCACATCTTTACTTTAATTTGCACACTTATATTACAATTTGCACATACAACTGTCTATTATTTATATGTTCATGTCTTACCATTGCTACATGTTTACACTGTGGAGCTCCTGTACTAGAAAAAATTCCTTGTATGTGGAAACATACTTGGCAATAAAGACCTTTCTGATTCTGATTCTGATTCTGATTCTGGTGCTCGTCTGAGGACAGGAATTTAGCGCAAGACAATCCACTGTAACGCGGAGTAAACCCTGTGCACTGCAGATAAGGTACGGCAGTAAGAACAGTATCAACTAGCTGGATAGGTGATTAAACAAGATTTCTCTCTACTTGATGGTGATCCTGGAATATTCCATGGATTTCCCTATAGTACAGTATGTCCCAAAACCTGGGAACTTATTTAATCTGGTAAACCAGAACTGGAAGTGTAGAACAGTATACACTTATCCATGGTTATCCAGTTTGGAAATAAATTACGACTTCCTCCAACTATGCAGATGTTATCTGGTACTATTCTTACTGTTCATTGTTGATTTTATATTTGGAAATTAAAGATTCTGTCTAGGGATAGTATCTCCAAATCCTTGTCAAGGAGCTCCCTCATCTCTTGAGGATGGTCTGTAATCACATCCTATTGTTTTAGAAGGATGATCTGGAAGCACTTAGTCACAAATTCCTCAGGAATATGCATAGATAGTATATTATAGAACATTTCTGATGCGTGCTAAGATTAGCCATTGGATGTCACTGAGGATAAAGTCTGCCCAAAGATTAAAAATCAAGATTTTGGCCAGTTTCTTGCATCAAAATTCGATACCTTCCATGACACATTTTGAAACATCGTTTGAGGGGATGTTTAGTCAAACTTGTCTTGTAAGCCTATTTCCAGCCTCCCTCATATGCTTCATCTTGGCCTATATTTGGTACCATCACTGTGGTCCCCTAATTTTCTCCACTTGTTGATGATGGTCCCATGGTTCTTTTACAACTCTCTCCTGATTGATTCATTTTAAATGTGATTGGTTCATTGGTACAGATTGGTACATACATGATCAAACAAGCTTATGGATGTTTTTTTCACCCTTAATATCACATTAAAGGAAAAAAAAAGATCTGACACAGAACTTGGTTACCTTCTACATTACACAAGCCTACAAGTGTAACAAGGGTGTGTTACCTTTTTCTAGCCACTGCAATTGTCATTTTCTTATTTATAAATAATTAAGCTCAATCACCTTTTGCACACACTAAAAGTTTTTTCCCACCAAGAGTAGCACTGCTAAGCGGAATATACCGGTCTGGTCTTTGTAACCACATGAGAGAAAATAGGACACTTACCTCTTACTGGAGTAGGCGACAGCACTGGGGAAAAGGGTTGTGTAATCGACTAACTATTTTTTTTTATTTTTTTTTTTTAACCACAAGGGTCTTTTTGTTTCTTGTTTATCCTTTGAAGCTAATGACTGCTAAGCGGATAATGGCTATTTTATTATACTTCAAGAAAAGTCTTAAATAGATAGATACATAAAGCATTTAGATGTTTATAAATGTTTATATTTTTATGTTTACCTATGTTGTTTTCTGAGGGCTACATGTTCCTAATATATCCATTGTCTCCACTTTTAAAATAGAAAAGAGGACGAAGTTACTTTCTTGCTCCCCGTGTAAAATTCCAAGCATTTTTAGATATTAGTTTCACAAGAAATTAAGGAAATGAAATTAATATTTATAGCCGTTAGATTCTAATGAATAGAGAGATCGGCTTGTTTCAAGAACTTTCCATAGCATCTGAAAATAGATTATTTAATTTTTGTTTTGGAAATGTAGAAATTGTATTTTTGGTCAATTCTGGTGTCAAGAACGTGTGTTAATTTTAGTTTGATTATTTATTTTTTTCTCATGACAGCATTAAGCTATTTTAGACATGTAGATTATTCGCCGTGTCAAATCCTGAAGAATTACATTATATTATTATAATAATACTATTATAATAACATTATTTTACAAAAATGTACCAGTAATATTTATAGGTTTGATGACTTCAGATAGAATTTGAATGATACCCAGACAGCTTCCTGTTCAGAAATAGAAAAACAAACTTTATTGTCAGTTGATAAATTACGAAGTTTGGAAAAGATCAAAAGTTTACATAGTATATATCCTTCACAAAGAATTTGAATAATATTTTATAGATCATGAAGTTTGAAAAGATGAAAAATACAAAGTCGCTACTTAATGCTACTTAACGCTATTAAATTTTGATAATCAAATATTTGAACACAGTGATATTCAGTACAAGTAAGACTTTGATTAAATATAAGATGATGTTTTGTTATCATTATTATCGGGGGTTGTGCTATTCCCTTGTACGGTGTCTTTGTTGTTCAAAAAGGCCATGGTTTTAATGGCCCAAAGTGTAGACGGGTCCAAGCAGATTGTGAGGTCATTGTTTGTGACAAATCTAAAAAGACAAAGAAAACAACTGTCGTTGGTGGAAATGAAGCACAAAATTATCCAGTACCTTTAATTACAAACAAAGTTGTAGAGATTGGTGTCTGTGTTTAAAAAAAATAAAATAAATTCTCGTACCTCACAGCCTTCACTGGACATAAGGGTTTGTCTTGTAGGCTGTAGCCTTTGAGCAACTCTTTCCGTACTTTGATGCCACAAAGTTTTAAACAGCAAGACACTGGAAATGCTTCAGAACCTACAGGAGAAAATAAACATGTAAACACTTTATTTATCTGCAAAACAAGCAAAGCCATGAACATTATAAAGATGCATTAAATTACGATCATGATTTTTACCTTGTTTTGGTGGCTCAGTTAGCAAAAGTAGCAGAAGCAAGGTAGCTGATACCATCTTCATCTTGCCAGCTGAGGGTTTCTTCACTTGTATGAACGTCTCGTGACAAGCTACCAGTTTATATTCACAGGAACAAATAAGAAGATCTACAGCATCTACAGCACCACCTTCACAATTTTGATCGATATCATCTTTTGCTTAATTCGTGGGCATAAAATCACCCAAAGATGATATCAGCACCTTCATGATATGTTTGGTTTCCTGGTTTTCTAGGTCATGGTGCAATGTTCTCTTTTCCTAACCACAAAGATGGAGGCCATTTAATTGGCAGTTGTGTGTAGAAGACTCATGTTGAGAAGTCTATGGTTTTCTACAAATAGATTGTTTTCCAGACTTTGGCAAAAAAGTTAAAGTTAAATTGTTCTTCATGATGTTCCTGGATTCTATAGTAATTATTGCATAACAAGTCATTTACAGGCACGTATAAGAAGGATATAAAACATGAACCTGGTGACGTCCACGGTATGGTTGTTAGTACCAGACTAGATTCAGAAACCGCTGACACTACAGTCTTTTAGAGGTTACACAGAATGCTGTGCAAAAAAAAAAAAACACCCATCAAGCATCAGTTCTGGGGGGTGATGGTAAGCGGAAAACAATCTCCACCTAAACCTCCTGTTTATGGCTACCTAAACAAAATTTTTCCTACAAATATCCAAAAATAAGGAACATTTCATCATCAAGGAATTGATTGATTTCTCAACTAGGTCACAACCCTTTGCCCCTACCTTCCCCTCACTCAACCGCAGAAGTCAGACCCTTCATTGAGAATCATGCTGGGTAAAATAATACCACTTCTTGGTGGTTAAGGGGAAAGTACACAACCATGTGCATGTCTGTGTTTGTGCGTTGGTCCTGTTTGTTAAGTCTATTACAACCAATTAAATGAACGTTAATGTACTGATTTTTACCAATGAACATCTGAATGATTCAGTGGAGAACTGGATAAAAGTGTTGTGGTCAGATGAGACCAATATCGAGCTCTTTGGCATCAGCTCAACTCACCATGTTGCCTATAACCCCAAGAACACCATCAAAACAATCAAACATGGAGGTGGAAACATAATGATTTGGGGGTGTTTTTCTGCTAAGAGGGCAGGACAATTTCACTATCATCAAATCTTGGGTGAGAACCTACTTCCTTAAGCCAGGGCATTAAAAATGGGTCGTGGATGAGTATTCCAGCATGACAATGACCCTAAACACATGGCCAAGGCAACAAAGGAGTTACTCAAGAAGAAGCACATTAAGGTCCTGGAATGACCTAGCCTAGTCTTTAGACCTTAATTTCATAGAAAATCTGTAGGAGGAGCTGAAGGTGCTTAGAGTTTCCAAATGTAGGCCTCAAAACCTTAAAGACTTGGAGAGGATCTGCAAAGAGGAAGGGGACAAAATCCCTCCTGTCATGTGTGCAAACCTGGTGGCCAACTTGTTATTCTGTCTCTCACTGTTAAAATAAACTTACCATTAAAATTATAGACTGATCATTTCTTTGTCAGTGGGCAAACTACACTACACAACACTACAGCACAAATGTAACCTAATTACACATACATTACACTACAATCTAAACCTTATCACTCTACACTAAACTGCACTACAATTTTAACCTACTTACACTTACAGTACACAACACTACACACCCTACAATTAGCCTATTCAAATTACAGTACACAACACTACACTTTTAAATGTTTACTCCACATTTACACTAAACTACAATTTTAGTCTTATTACACTAACACTACACAACACTACAATTTTAACCTAATTACAATTACACTACACTACACAACACTACAGTATACTACACCTTTTAGCATTATTAGACTTACAGTACACAACAATACAACACAATTGTAACCTAATTACACTTGCTTCTTTACAATTTTAGCTTATTGCACTACACTACACTACACTATTCTACACAACACAACACTTCATTACACTACACTACATTACAACTTAATTGTAATTACAACTAATTACACTTACACTACATTACACAATACTACAGATTGAGCTTTAATGGTACAGCACAAGTGTAACCTAGTTTCACTTACACTACATTATAAACACTACATTACAATTTTAACCTACTTTCACTTACAGTGCACAACAATATACTACAATTACTAATTACATTTACACTACAATTTAAGCCTCGTTACACTACCCTAAGTCACAACTTTAACCTAATTACACTTACACTATACACCTCGATTTTCAACTTATTACACTTACACTACACTACACTATAATTCTAACCTAATTATACTTACACTACACTACCCTACATGACAATTGTAAAATACGGAACCTACCTGATGTCACCGGAGCTGCCTCCAGGTAAATGCAGGGAAAAGCAAAAGAACTGGTGGTGGATATCCGTAGGCACAAACAAAATTCATTACCACCAGTGAACATTCAGGGAAAGGATATCATGAGAGGGGACTCTTACAAATACCTGGGCGTTCATCTGAACAGCAAACTGGACTGGACAGACAATACTGAGGCAATCTACAAGGAAGGGCAGAGCGGACTCTTTCTGCTGAGTAGACTAAGATCTTTTGGAGTGCAGGGAGAGCTACTGAAGACCTTTTTTGACTCTGTGGTGGCCTCAGCCATATTCTATGGCGTGGTATGCTGGTGCAGCAGCATCTCTACTGCAGAAAGGAAGAGATTGGACAAGATGATCAGGAAGGCCAGCTCAGTCCTGGGGATTCCTCTGGACACTGTACAGGAGGTGGGAGAAAGGAGGATGGTAGCAAAACTATCATCATTGCTGGAGAACGACTCTCACCCCCTGTATGAAACGGTTTCATCTCTGAGCAGCTCCTTCAATGACAGACTGTTACGTCCCAAGTGTCTGAAAGAGCAATACCACTACTCTTTTTATACATTTTTTGTTTTTGTATATACTGTACATTATATTGTATATATGTCTTATATATGTATATATGTATATGTATATATATATGTATATGTATATATGTCTTTATTCTTTATTCTTTTTTTTTTAATATATTTTTGCTGCTGTAACAGAGAAATTTACCCATTGTGGGACGAATAAAGGTATATCTTATCTTATGTTAATTACACTTATGCTACATTACCCTAGAGCACACTTTTAACCTAATTCCAATTACAGTGCACTATACAGACTACACTACACATTTAGCCTTATTACACTACACTGCACTACAGCTTTAGTCTTATTACACATCACAACACTACATAAAACAACATTAAACTTTACTACCTGGTAATTTGAGACTTATTACACTTACACTACACTACACTACAGTACACATCATTACACTACACAACAACATTTAGCCTTATTAAACTTACATTACACAACACAACACAATTTTACACTACACAGTACTTCACTTCATTACCTCACACTACAAAAGTTAGCCTTATTATGCTACACTTACGCTAAACTACATTAAATTACGCTACACACTACAATAGTTGCCTTATCACATTGTCACACTGTTAAATGTGGAAAAGGAAGCATGTAGGCTTGAGAAAGATCTTTTGCTCTGTTGGATCACTGTACTCAAAGCTAGTGGAAGTTTTCGGATCGATCACAGTTCCATAGGTTTTCACAAAACCACTTTAAAGCAAAACTTAACCATCGATTCGGTGGAGTGTGAAGTCAGGAATTAAACACAAAGTGGTGTGCTGCTATAGGAAACTTATCAACAAACGGTAGATTTTTCGGTAGCTACTCCCAGACTGTGGAATGCGTTGCCTGTTAGTATTAGATTCTTTCCTTCTATATCGGTTTTTAAAGTTAGGTTAAAAACATACCTTTTTGAATTAGCATATGGTCCAGGATGAAATATATTGTACTATATTGTGTGTTTGTGTTTTTTTATGTATTTTGGCATTACATCAATGAATTACATTCATCTTCTAACGCTTATCCGAACTACCTCGGGTCACGGGGAGCCTGTGCCTATCTCAGGTGTCATCGGGCATCAAGGCAGGATACACCCTGGACGGAGTGCCAACCCATTGCAGGGCACACACACACTCTCATTCACTCACACACTACGGACAATTTTCCAGAGATGCCAATCAACCTACCATGCATGTCTTTGGACCAGGGGAGGAAACCGGAGTACCCAGAGGAAACCCCTGAGGCACGGGGAGAACATGCAAACTCCACACACACAAGGTGGAGGCGGGAATCAAACCCCAACCCTGAAGGTGTGAGGCGAACGTGCTAACCACTAAGCCACTAAGCCACCATGCCCCCATACACAAAGCAGAAAAAGAATGTTTAAATATATATTGCTGTTGCTATTTTTAAGGTTAAACCAGAGGCATATTGTGGTCACTGTATGCTGTCAAGCCTGAATGTTAAAAAGAAAATCATGTTGTACTTTTACTAATTATCCATTCATAGCTATGTTTAATCATGTGGATCTTCCTTGAAACAAGTACATGTACAGTATAAAAGTTGCTCTCGTTTAGTTTACCAGACTCTTGCATTTTTCTCTTGTAGAATGGAAAACAATTGAAACCATACAGCTTAACCTTTGTATGTTGTTCAGGTCTATGGAACCCATATTCATAAACATCAATAGTTTTGAAAAACTTTGCTTCCTTGTAAATTTGTTGATGTTGCTTCCTTGATTGTGATTAAATTTGATTTTCCTTTTTTTTATTACATTTTATTAAAAAACAACAAAAAACGAGTAGAACTTTAATTAAAAAATGTGATGTAATAAAGGTAAAGGGCAAATATTAACGAAATATGCTGTTTATATTGCTTGTAATTGGGATGAAGTAAACATCTGTAGAGTATTTTAACATAAAATTTTTGATTGTGTTGAATTAAAAACCCAAAAATGCAGCGGGTCCAACAGACCCACGAACACTGGCTGAGTAACAAATATACGAACAACATACAAGGGTTAAAACATGAAGACGTTCCTGGGGGGTCGGTGGGTGGGCGATACTTCCTGATACAAAACGCTGACACTGGAGACTCTTTCTGCAAATGTTCAATGAAAATGTCAACGTATCAACAATATTAATTTATTTAAGCTCGCTTCGTATACGTTTTCAGTTCTAAATTGTCCTTGGAAATTTGATATTTTAATATTACAATCAGCTGTTTTCAGAAAAATAATATAAATTTGAAATATTTTTACAACAATGACAACTGAAAACTGACGTTTCCCACGGTTCATAACGAAGTGCAACATCTAAAAACTAAAATTCCATAACTCCCACTGACCACATAATACAACCTTACTCATGCAGTGCTTTAATCTAAATATATACCTAATACACACCACACAAAATGTGCTAAACGTGACACAGGCCGCGTGGGTTCACCAAAATCAATCGCTCCGAGCTCAAAGCGAGGGGAACAGAAAGTGGAAGCTTTTGCTCCAACCACACTTCCTGTGACTTTTATGCCTCCGAAGTCCAAGTTTTTATTTTTTTGTTCTAGATTTACAGTGAACAATAAAACATAGATTATTTTGACAGCAAATAATGTACTTTCATGGAATTCCTTTGAGTCAAATATATCCATCTGTTGTTAAAGATCATCACAAATGTCCTTGTGAACGTTTGCTCCATTATATGATTTCCAGCGCCCTCTAGCTCAAGATCACATGAAGCTCTTGTCACTGTTCGAAGTTCAAAGAGGAACATAATTGTTCGGCGTTAAGCAAGGCAATTGTGCATGATTATGAAATGCTGATGTCTGGTTTCTCTAGAAACTATGTAACAAGGTTTTTAATTTCAACACAAGTCTACAGCCGGTGAGAATTTAGTATTTATATAATTGTATTAATCACAGGGGCACGGTGGCTTAGTGGTTAGCACGTTCGCCTCACACCTCCAGGGTTGGGGGTTCGATTCCTGCCTCCGCCTTGTGTGTGTGTGGAGTTTGCATGTTCTCCCCGTGCCTCAGGGGTTTCCTCCGGGTACTCCGGTTTCCTCCCCCGGTCCAAAGACATGCATGGTAGGTTGATTGGCAAATGGTCCTGAGTGTGTGAGAGAATGAGAGTGTGTGTGTGTGCCCTGTGATGGGTTGGCACTCCGTCCAGGGTGTATCTTGCCTTGATGCCTCATGAAGCCTGAGATAGGCACAGGCTTCCCGTGACCCGAGGTAGTTCGGATAAACGGTAGAAAATGAGTGAGTGAAAGAGAGTATTAATTATTATTTTTACATAAATAATACAGTATTATTTTTTTGTTTGTTTTTAATCCTAGCTGAAATGACTCTTGTTGTGACAACTAGTTGCTACCAACATTTTTTTCCCCCAGAACATTCTAGCTTCTCTGTTTGATGGTAATTCTTAAAATAGCAGCTGATCACACTGTATTCCCTTCCTTTTTTTAATGAATAAACTCCTGACTTATATGGAGTCATGCCATATTCATTGTTTAGCCTGTTAAATGTTAACCATCCGTAGAAATACCCAATAATTCCATTTCCAACTGATTCTAGACAATAATGTGGAAATGTAACGTAGCTGAAATGTAGACAAAGGTTTTAGGTGGATAGGTGTACCCAATCGTATATCTTAAACTTTCTCAATGTGCATTCCAGATATGTTTCAGTCTCACACAAACACATGTAGTGATGAAGTAAATGTGGGGCTGAGAGTTTCAGGTCATATGTCTCAATTTATTAAACACAAGGTGTACATACTGTAATTGTAGAAAGAAGTAATATAAATAATTTGTTTCCTTTGTGGGGAGCACGGTGGCTTAGTGGTTAGCACGTTGGCCTGACACCTCCAGGGTTGGGGGTTCGATTCCCGCCTCCACCTTGTGTGTGTGGAGTTTGCATGTTCTCCCCGTGCCTCGGGGGTTTCCTCCGGGTACTCCGGTTTCCAAAGACATGCATGGTAGGTTGATTGGCATCTCTGGAAAATTGTCCGTAGTGTGTGATTACGTGAGTGAATGAGAGTGTGTGTGTGCCCTGCGATGGGTTGGCACTCCGTCCAGGGTGTATCCTGCCTTGATGCCCGATGACGCCTGAGATAGGCACAGGCTCCCCGTGACCCGAGGTATTTCGGATAAGCAGTAGAAAATGAATGAATGAATGTTTCCTTTGTTGATCAGGACCTGTCATGGCAAAAAGGCTTAAATGCCTCTCATATGTGTCACCAGAAATACACACAAAAAAAGCAATGGCAAAAATATACAGCATTTTGCAGACACCCTTATCCAGAGAGACCTACATTTTTTCAACTGAGCATTAAGGGCCTCGCTAAAGTGCCCAATGGTGCCAGCTTGCTGGACTGGGGATTCGAACTCACAGCATTCTGATCAGTAGTCTAACACCTTAACAACAAAGCTACCATGTCTCAACTGTCAATTCTATCCCAGATTATTTATTTTTTTTATCCCAGATAATTTATTTCCCAGATTACAGTTACTGGGACCCTGGGGGCTTGGGGGTTGAGTTTTAGGACAAGTACATGTTAACTGGGCTACCTAAGTAATTTGATTCAATGACTCTTTTTGAAAATCAATACCAAAATGTCCAAGGCCATGGTTCTTGGAATGCTCCATTAATGTGAGGGGTATTGGGTTTCCTGGGTTTGGATGAAGACCATGTGGAAGAACCATGACCTGATGGGCAACATTATATATACAGTATATACAAATATGAAGTGTGAGATTCACTTTGGACATCATATTAGTCAGACTGCAGAGTCGAGATTCCAGTGTATGCAAAGCCCAGATTTGCTTTGTCATACCATCAGTGGAATTTCTAAGAATTTGTCAACAGCATGTGACAAGAAATCACCAGCAAGTGCTCAGTAAAGTTCTACTCATCATGAGATCTAATAACCATACTCTGTAATCCAGCAATCTAACCAGACATTGACAGTTTGTCAAGATGTGGAGTGACATACACACACCTACACACACAGCACATTAGACTAAATTCTGTCTCAGATTTAAAAACTGTCTCATTCTCTGTCACTGTACTACATGTATTTTGTGAACAGAAAACCTAGGACAATTGTGCAAATACAGGGCCATGAGATTCTGTGTTGTCTGATGCAACCTGATGGAAATATTTTGGTCACATAAGAAACTGCAGTTATCAATATAAATGTGACCATATGCTTGCTATAAGGATATAAGCTTCTGTACTTCAGTTTCTCCCCCAGTCCAAAGTCATGTAGGCTGATTAGTACCTAAAAATTTGCCAGTGTGTAAATAAGTGAATAAGTGTGATTGTGTCCTGTGATGCATTGGCAAAGTGTCCAGGATGTCCCTCAGCTTGTGCCCAGAGTCCACTGATATAGCCAGCAGGTTGCCTGAAGCTCTGCACAGGATAAGCAGTATGTCAACATGAATAATGGGCTGCATAGAGTTTTGTACCTCTAAAATGTCCATAATGTGTAATTGTGTGTGCGAGTGTGCCCTGCTATGGATTGTTACCCCATTCAGGGTCTCCTCTGCCTTGTTCCACTGCTCCTGAGTCTCCTGAGGGAGTCTCCATATTCCCTTGATCCATTGTAATACAAGCAGTATAAAAAGTGGATATTTATAGATATTGGGAAACATTTGTAAGTGTGGGATAATTCTTGACAAATAATGCAGGGTAAATTTGTATATTTTTATATAGGAGTATCTTAATTCTGTATGCAGGTTGGATATCAGGACTAATTAGGATTAGTTGTGTTTACCAATGTAGCAGGCTTGTAATGTTATCTCTCTTAAACACAATATGTGAGTTTTGTTCCTGGAATTTTTTTTTTTTTCATCTTTTCTCCTCTGGTCTGACTCTCCAGCAGTTCATACACTGATGATCTTTATTAAAATTTTTGAAGCAGTTTTTGGCTGTGATCTAGGGACCGGGTTGGACAGTTCTCATACCATGAATGTTTAATACCATTTCCAAGTATTTTGTAAGTTGTGAGCTCAGGGCCCACAGACCTCCAGTGGTAGATTCTAAGGTTTATATATCATAGCAGAGGTGTAGTATAGGCATGAAGGATTCACCAATAAATAAATAAATAAATAAATAAATAAATAAATGGAAAAAATGGAAGCTTTAATTTGAACCAAATCCCAGAGGTGTCCTTCATGGGTTAGATTAATGAAATCTCTCAGCAAAGTACATGGGTGATCCTCTGTATCTGTAACAAAAACAAAAAAAAAAGAACATATATGTAAACAGAACGCTCTGTTTTTAGAGTGGAATTCTTGGTAGGGTCGAAAAGACTATCTTAAAGACATTGTAAAACACTCACTCACTCTCACTCATTTTCTACCGCTTATCCGAACTACCTCGGGTCACGGGGAGCCTGTGCCTATCTCAGGCGTCATCGGGCATCAAGGCAGGATACAGCCTGGACGGAGTGCCAACCCATCGCAGGGCACACACACTCTCATTCACTCACGCAATCACACACTACAGACAATTTTCCAGAGATGCCAATCAATCTACCATACATGTCTTTGGACCAGGGGAGGAAACCGGAGTACCCGGAGGAAACCCTGAGGCACGGGGAGAACATGCAAACTCCACACACACAAGGTGGAGGCGGGAATCGAACCCCCAACCCTGGAGGTGTGAGGCGAATGTGCTAACCACTAAGCCACCGTGCCGCCCCCATTGTAAAACAGCACTATATAAATATGAAATTCAAAACAGCACTTTGTCATCTCAAAGAAGCTTACATGCATTAAAGTTAAGTTGTGAGATGTCATAGACAAGCAGCAATGGCAAAAACTTTAATTAATGGTTTATAAAAAGTTACTGAGACTCACCCCAGGATTCAGGCCTAGGGGTCTGCAGAGAAGCACCTGATGTTTGGGCTTCCTATATACATTGATTCAATGATTCTGCTGACTTTGAAGTGGCTGGAATGAAAAAATGAAAGTCCTCCCATGCAAAGGCCATGGTTCTCTCCTGGAAAAGAAAGTAATGCTCCATTCAAGTGAGGGGGAAAGAATGGGAAAGAATTCATGCACCTGAATGAAGATCTGAGGAAACATCCTGTACCTGCTGGAGTTATGGCTATGTCTGGGGATCCCTCAGGGGGATTTGGAATTTGTGGCCAGGGATCAAGTAGACTAGGGTGATCTATGCCTGTTGCTACCCTAAGTCTAACCAGGAAAAATGGAAGTAAAATGTATGAATGAATGAATTTCTAGAAATGGAAAACGAAACATTCACTATGTCTTTAGTTCTCATCTCTCATTTGTCAATGACCACTTCTCTTTCTCTTAGAGCCAGAGCTCTGACTGTGCCAAATCTTGTATAAAAAGTGTGTCTTTAAATAAACAGGAATTTTAGCCGGACGTTTGCCAAAGTCTGAGTGTGTTGCTGATGAAATGACATGATTTGATCATTTGTCAAAAGCTAAGCAAACGTTTTTTTTTTTTTTTTTTTTGCTTGGTAGATGCTAACCTTTTAAATTTCTGTTACTTCAATATTAAACAACTCCCTTGGTGCCTGTTTGAGAAAAAAGTAACTGAAGTGGATCTTCTTTGTTTCAACAGAGCGTTATCATGATTACATTTAAGATGTCAAGTGGAAATGTTTCTGGGGGATTTTTAATGTTACGTAACAGCCCATGACTGTTGTCTATGTAAAAAAATGTTCAATAATGCCGGTAGCTGGTTACCTAATCACCAATGTTGAGAAAGAAGTACAATCTTCGGCTTTCGCTGAGGAATATTCATGCAATTTCAAACCACTATCTTTTTCTCAGCCTTCAACACTAACCATCAACTAGGCCATGTCTGATTGATGAAGCTCCAATAGCAGTGTCAGGAGCTTGGACAGTCCCTTGCCAGACCATCAGAGATGTTTTCTCATCATCCACCCTATTGAATCTATGTGGGCTATGCCCTTTTCTGCCCAATGATCCCACCCTCTTACCTGTTCCTTGTTTACATTGATTGGTTGCCTTTTATACGCCTTGTTCTTTTTCTTTTTGTGAGCCATTGTTGTCATGTGCGAGCCGTAAGATGTTGCCATGTCCAGGTTACTGTATGTTTTGTTTATTACTGTACCTAGTGTTTCCTAGGTCATAGTCATGTTTAGGTTTTATGTTAAATGTAAGTTTTGTTTTGTTTCTCGTTTTGTTAATAAATCAGAGTGTGCACTGGAATACTGCATTTAGGTCTGATTCGCTACCGCGAGCAGTCGAGCCTACTGGGTTTGATCCCCGCCATTGCCGGCGCCCGTCTACGAATGTTACAAGCGGCAACTAAAGAGCAGATTTACTTGTCTTGACCTTTGTTTTGTTTATTGGTCTGATACAAATCAACAAAAAAATTATATCTATTACTTATATCTATAAATAAATCTTTAATAGATATATTTTCTCACATAAACCAGAGGTGATGATGGCAATTATGTCAAAACCTTCAGTGTGTTTCATCTAATGTATAGATATATATGTATTATGTCCATTGTAGGATATATTCATCTCTTATCTGTGAAGGAATAATAACACGCTGTAGGGTTAGGGTTAGGGTTAGGGTTACTCTTCAGGTTTCCCTGTTTTCTCGCTAGCTCCAGATTGATGTCTGGACTCTCTACAGACAACTTAAGTTTTACCTCATGAACCTTGTCAAGCCTCACATTGTGCACTGGAAGAAATTAGGCCCCTTATGGTTCCAGAAAAAGGAATTAAGTCTATTGTTTGCTTCCAGATTTGTGGTAAGGGTTTGGACAAGAATCACAAGTGATGGTCAGATGATCATATAGCATATTTCAAGTTCTCCTTTGTTCCTCTGAAGATCAGTTTAGCTACGGAATGTCTTCATGCATTTAAGCTTGTCAATGTGATTTTGCTGATTCTCTCTATTAGTCAGCAGTCTGTCACATTCAAATTTCCCCTTAATAAGCAAAAATTCTAAGCTCATCATAGTTTCACAACACTGAGTGTTGAAGTACCATAAATCAAGATTTTACTCATACACATTTCTAGGATCTCCTGGTCATTTTTTTTTCTTTAGAAATAGTAGAGCCTGTAGGATGTTACATGTGGGGGTGTGAACTGTCTGGAGGATTTGCAGATTAGCAAAAGCAAGTTTAATATTCTAGTAAGATTATCTTCTATTAACGCTGACCAGAGGTAACCAAGGAGCTCTACTAATTTCTCCCTTCCTTCAATGTTCTTGCTACACCAATTTATTTCAAATTCATAGTGGTTTTAGCAGTAAATATTCTTGCAAAATGAAAAAAAATATCCCAACCTACACTTGGATCTCACTTTAATAAGCAAACCGGAGGTAAGATTGGTGAGGAAAAACTCCCCGAGAAAGAAGAAGGAAGGAACTTTGAGAGGAAATTACACTGAAACAGGAACATGTCCTTGGCTCACCCGGGCAACACTGGGCAAGCCAGGGAAAATCACTAGTGAGTTTTTGATTGTTATATACTGTATAACACATTGACATGGATAAATGAATTAACACAAAAGTTGCATGTCTAACGTGTCCGTGATTAGCTGTGGTACAATTTGATATCATACTTCATTCAAGCGTTTGTTCTCACCCACAACTTCTTCATTATGATGACCTCGAATTTGAAAAGACACAGGAGCTGGAATCTTATTAGAAAGTAGCAACAAATGACTTGTGCTCTTATCTCAAACATATCCTTTTTCTTACACATTGTCTGAGCAATCTTAAAATCACACAATTAAGATACCAGCTCTGTTTTTTTTCTTGTTTAGTCTAAATTTTATTAGAACAGAATTAACGAAGGGGCAAAGATTTATGGTAACATGGTGGAGGAAGGATTTATATGTGAATTATAATAACGGTGAATATGGACCAAATTGTCAATCAGTTTTAATGATTTTCACACAAAAGACAAATCCAGCTTGCATGCAGAAGTAAGATACTCTTGCATAAAATATCCAAAAAAATATCCAAAGCTATCATGGTTTCGTTGACAAGAAATGTCCCATACTTGCAAATGTTTCCCATTATCTATGCATACCAATTTTCTGTATTGCTTGTCTTACACAGGGTCATGGAGCCTGTCTCACTGGTTTCAGGGGCAAGGGGATGAGGCAGGGGACATCCTGGACTGTGTGCTAATCCATAGCAGGACACACACACACACACACACACTCACAGACTATGGACAATTTAGAAATGCAAACTCTTAAACTGCACAGCCCATTATTCATGTTAACATACTGCTTATCTTACACAGGGAACCTGAAGGGTCTATCGGCGACACAGGGCACAAGGTGAGGGACACTCTGGACAGGGTGCCAACGCATTTCAGGGCACAATCACACTAATTTAAACACTTTAGAGGACAATTTGAGAAGGCATTCAGGCTGCAAGAAAAGGAAAAGAAACTGTAGAATCCGGAAGAAACCGCAAAGCACAGGAACAACCACCAACCGACATGATGTGCTTGTTGAATCAAGTAAACCTCTAGCTCAAACACTGTTCAGGAAGTATTGACGATTTATATGGAGTACAAGATTTACAAGCTGTAATAAAATAAATAATAATATATATGTACATTTATGTCAATTCGACACATGCCAATTTTCATCCCTATGAATGTTGGTGATTCACACTTGTCTTGAATGATTTTTAGTTTCCATTTGAAAGGAATCAGACATGACTCAATGCCCACTTCTCTTTTCTGTAAGCACAGAGGTCAGATGGTTGGTAAATGGTCTGATGAATAAACCTTCACTTGTGTGAAAGACATCAGAGATGACCATGTGATCAGCTATGAGATCCAGTATCCGGTCATTCTCACATACCCACTTAGAATTAACCTTTAGCCTAGTCTTCTTTTCATGGAAATCATTCTCAGTCCACATGAGGCTGAGGCACTGCCATATATTGGTAAAGCATTATTGCACACATCCTTCCTTTTTTCTGTTTTCATACTATGACTCTGCTTCAGACAAGTGGAAATGCCGCTGAGACAGTGTTCAAGCCATCAGGCTTTCTGCTCATGATTTATCACAAATTAACCCTAACCCTAACCCAGTTTTATTTGTTATTATTTTATGAAGGGACATGGCCTTTATTCATTCATTCATTCATTAATTCATTCATTCATTCATCTTCTACCGCTTATCCGAACTACCTCGGGTCACGGGGAGCCTGTGCCTATCTCAGGCGTCATCAGGCATCAAGGCAGGATACACCCTGGACGGAGTGCCAACCCATCACAGGGCACACACACACACTCTCATTCACTCACGCAATCACACACTACGGACAATTTTCCAGAGATGCCAATCAACCTACCATGCATGTCTTTGGACCAGGGGAGGAAACCTTAGTACCCGGAGGAAACCCCCGAGGCATGGGGAGAACATGCAAACTCCACACACACAAGGCGGAGGCGGGAATCGAACCCCCAACCCTGGAGGTGTGAGGCGAACGTGCTAACCACTAAGCCACTGTGCCCCCCCAAAAGTAAGACGACAAGGATTATTAAAAAAAAAAAAAACACCACCACACATGATGGTTTCAGGATGATAAGAGCAGGATAATGAGCCAAATGTAGGCAAAAAATGATCTAATGTCGATGAACTTCAATTGCATCACTTGTTAATGCTAAGTCTTCAAAACTTTAGCTATTGTTTGGATTGTTTATGCTATAAACATCTGGGATAAACATACTGTAACATGGATTAGTCAGACAAGCAAAACAAAGCCACCAAGGGCTATTCTGAATATTATGCTACCAACACCATGCTTCACTATAGGATATTCTCTGGATGATAAGAAGTGTTGGGTTTAAACAGATCGTAGGCCAAAACATTTCAGCTGGTCTATGGAAATCTTTCAGAATCTGCGAAGCATATAAAGAAGTTAACAGCAAACATAATGTATGTTTCCAGTGAGGCAGCTGAACATGATGGTTGTAATAATCTATTGTATTTGTATCAATAGCTAATTCAAAGGGATTTATACGGCAGACGCTCCACAAAGTGAGCATTATGGAACGTGTCCACAGTATCAGCACTTTGTAACAGTGAATGACTTCATCCTGGGGAAGTTTTCAAGACAGGAGAAGTTTGTACTTTCCTTTTTCATTCAAAAAAACTTTTGCTGTATCTTTTTACCATTGAGAAAGAGAAGACTATTTTAAGCTGGTCTAATATAAAGTATATGAAACCAGAATTGTCTCGAGGACTTTCCACAATATTTGGCCTTTTAGTAAAGTTGCGTGGAAATGTTTTAATAAAATGTGAAAATAAAAAAAATAAAACATTCCTCAAGGATTTCATGTTTTTTTTTTTGTTTTGTTTTTTAAAAAAAATAAGATCAATGCTGATTCTCAGAGAATCTGTACCAGATCATCTTTATCCATTGTCCAACAGAGAGCACAATTTCCAAACAATAATTACTTAGACAATTACACAATATTGCTCAGAATTTTTTGTCGTAGTCTTTTCAACATTGTAATAAAGATCACTTTACAGAAAAGAAATAAAATAAAGGCATATACTGTATAAAGTCTGTGAACTTGACCTTGCACCATTAAATCTACTTTTATTCCCCATTTTACAGACTACGGTTTCATCAGCAACATTTCAGCCAACTAATCATTCATTAAAGGGAAGGAAGATGCTACTGACTCAATCGGACTGGTGTTTCCTAAGAGAAAGCAGGAGACTGTCACATTTTACATGACAGAGAAAACTTTTTTCTTTTCTTATTCTTATCACAGAAAAGTGCTGTGATAAGATTTGAGTTTTTACAAAGAGAGATTTCTCTTAAAGGATTTCCCAAAGGGGTTGAACCCATCATGCTTAGTCACATGGTCACTTCCTTTTTTTTTGTACTATTTAAGACCATGAAGTTCCACATCACTCACACGTTCAATCAGCACTACTTTCGTTGAGGACGCGTTAAGCTTTGAACCAAGAAATAACTACAAGATGAATTTCAGCCAGAAGATGCGAAGCCTCGCTGTCCTCACCATCTTTGTCTGTATTGCTAATACAGTAGCAAGTGAGTCCTACTATTTGATTATTTGAATATGATTCATAATATAGTGTATTGTTGTAGTCAGTATGATTGATTCATGTTTAATTTGTTTTTATTCCTTTTTTTATCTCAGGTGAGAAAGAATCTGTGTGCTGCAAGGAGGTTTCCAGCAAAAAAGTCACCGTGCCCATTACAGGATTCAAACTTCAACCACCAAGACCTCCCTGTGTCAAAGCAGTCATGTAAGCCATTTTCATTAAGTCTTAATATAATGGATATACTATAAATATTGTTTTTTGCTATTCTTCTTATTGTTACTTACCCTTCCTGAAACTTGTCTCTCTGCAGATTTTTCACAGCCGAAGGTGCCGTGTGTAGCCACTGGAAAGAGAACTGGGTTAGGAAGAAGGTCATAGAGCTCAGGCAACTTCAGGCCACTGAGTGAGTTCTTCAGCTTATTTTTCTACATGCTTTATTTTTTTATTAATTTTATTTATTTATTTATTTTGCATTTTTTAATACAAAATTATTAATTGTTCATTTTTGATGATCTTTCTCACAGAAAAAGCCTGAAGATGAGCGCGACGACAACCACACCCCAGATGGCTAACTCCACTTACAACTTCAATAGCACTTTAAACTCTTGAATAATATTTGGCTTGAGACCTATATGATTTAATTTATTTTTTTATTTGGTTCTTTCATGAAGTAATTATTTATTTTAATTTATCCATTTAGAAGAACCTACTGTATTTATTTTTTAGATTTTTTATTTTTTTTTTAGCTCAAATGTAATTTTGTGACAAATTTATTTATACTGCTTTAATTTATCGGTTTTAAAAAATGTTGACGTTTATGTATACTTATTGGGATGGCAGTGTCAAATTTTCACTTCAATGCTAAACGAGGCTATGTGTACTCATAAATAAAGATTCTTATATTCCACAAATTCTGTTATTATTGTTACTTTTATTATTATTATTATTATTATTATTATTATTATTATTATTATTATTATTATTAATGGGGGCACGGTGGCTTAGTGGTTAGCACGTTTGCCTCACACCTCCAGGCAAGTGAATGACATAGAAAACATACAGGAAACATGATGTGTTAAAAAAAAACGCTGGTCATTAGATCACAATGTGACCTGCATGTGAAGGCTGATGAGAAACATAGACCTGACCCTTGACATCTGACATTTTTTATGGTGCTGTGTTTAAAGAGGAGATTTAAACAAGTCATGTCAGGAAGATTGGATTTACGACTTGAGTGCACATGAACACCACCGCAAAAAATCTTAATTAAGAGCGGATTTTCTTCGAGCTCAGACTTGGGAATGTGTTACTAAGAAAACATGATAGAACCAAACGATGCAACATCTAGCTGATTGCAAATTGGTTGAAATTGAATTTTTACTCGTCTCAGAAACTGAATTCAGTTATCATGTGTTCGGTCAAAAAAAAACAAAAAAAAACACGGTGTTCTCTTGTGGTAAACTTTATTTATTTATATAATTTATTTATTCATTTTGAGTGCCAAACATACAGTATCTTTTAGAATTATACTCAAAAAGTTTTACCTTGGTCTCGCCAGCCCATAACACTTCCCAAGAATGTCTTAAGGCTCCGGTCTGTTGATCGGAGGATCAGGGTTCAAGGTCCAGCACAGCGAGCTGCCATATCTGGGCCCTTGAGCAAGACCCTCAACCCTCCCTGCTCCAGGGGCACTGTATGAGGGGCTCTGACCCCAACCTCCTCAATTGGGGTATGTGAAGAAAAGAATTCCACTGTGCTGTAATGTATATGAGGCGATAATAAAGGCTTCTATGCCCGTTCTTCTTCTTTTTCTTCTTAAGAGTTGGGGGTTCGATTCCCACCTTGTCTGCTTCTGGGATTTCCTCCTAATACTCCTAGTTTCCTCCCTAATTTAAGAAATATGCTGATCTGTGAATCTAATCTATTCATAGTATGTGAATGTGTATGCTGATGTTCCATGAGATAAACCCACAGTCTGTAGAGCATGTCCCCTGCCTTGTGCCCCATGTCCCCTGGGATAGAGGGTGAGGTAATGGATGGATGGATGGATGGATGGATGGATGGATGGACAAAACGATGTCTTACAGTTTGGTCTTGCTAACGAGTGATGCAATGCTAGTCAACTCTGTATTCTGCCCAAGGCCACAGGTTTTCATCAACATTGTACCTCATGTTCTCTTGAGCACTGCATCCTCCTCTATTTCTATTTTGCAATAACATTTGCAAAGATGTCCCACTTTTCTATAAACAGATATCACAGTGAGAAAAAGAAAACAACCACATTTTCTCCAACAACCACGTGTAAATATTTATCTTGCTATCTGCTATACCAACTTCACACACACACACACACACACACACACTCTAGCACAACGTGTTAACCGCATTAAACACCTTCAGATGGAGCAGATTTGTTAGAACTTTGGAAAGTTTAGCATTATGTACAGTAGGCAAGTATGCAGACAGCATGCAGGCTTTTCCAAATCTTTTTGGCTTGCATGTATAACACTTACAAACCCGATTCCAAAAAAGTTTGAATTAAAAACAGAATGCAATGATGTGGACGTTTTAAATTTCAATATTTTATTCAGAATACAACATAGAGGACATATGAAATGTTTAAACTGAGAAAATGTATCATTTTAAGGGAAAAATAAGTTGATTTTAAATTTCATGGCATCAACACATCTCAAAAAAGTTAGGACGAGGCCATGTTTACCACTGGGTGGCATCCCGTCTTCTTTTTATAACAGTCTGTAAACGTTTGGGTACTGAGGAGACAAGATGCTTTACGTTTAGGAATAAGAATGTTGTCCTATTCTTGTCTAATACAGGCTTCTAGTTGCTCAACTGTCTTGGGTCTTCTTTGTCGCATCTCCCTCTACTGTATATGATGTGCCAAATGTTTTCTATGGGTGAAAGATCTGGACTGCAGGCTGCCATTTCAGTACCCGGATCCTTCTTCTACGCAGCCATGATGTTGTAATTGATGCAGTATGTGGTCTGGCATTGTCATGTTGGAAAATGCAAGGTCTTCCCTGAAAGAGACGACGTCTGGATGGGAGCATATGTTGTTCTAGAACTTGGATATACCTTTCAGCATTGATGGTGCACTCATGCAACCCCATACCATCAGAGATGCAGGCTTCTGAACTGATCGCTGATGACAACTTGGGTTGTCCTTGTCTTCTTTAGTCCGGATGACAAGGCGTCCCAGTTTTCCCAAAAGAACTTCAAATTTTAAATCGTCTGACCACAGTTTTCCACTTTGGCCCTGACAAAACGGCTGAGCTTCAGGATCATGTTTAGATATGGCTTCTTTTTTGACCTATAGAGTTTTAGCCAGCAACGGCGAATGGCACGGTGGATTGTGTTCACCGACAATGTTTTCTGGAAGTATTCCTGAGCCCATGTTGTGATTTCCATTACAGTAGCATTCCTGTACAGTATGTGATGCAGTGCCGTCTAAGGGCCTGACGATCACGGGCATCCAGTATGGTTTTCCGGCCGTGACCCTTACGCACAGAGATTGTTCCAGATTCTCTGAATCTTTGGATGATATTATGCACTGTAGATGATGATAATTTCAAACTCTTTGCAATTTTTCTCTGAGAATCTCCTTTCTGATTTTGCTCCACTATTTTTCGCCACAGCATTGGGGGGAATCGGGGATCCTCTGCCCATCTTGACTTCTGAGAGACACTGCCACCCTGAGAGGTTCTTTTTATACCCAATCATATTGCCAATTGACCTAATAATTTGCAAATTGGTCCTCCAGCTGTTCCTTATATGTACATTTAACTTTTCCGGCATCTTATTGCTACCTGTCCTAACTTTTTTTTGGAATGTGTAGCTCTCATGAAATCCAAAATGAGCCAATATTTGGCATAACATTTCAAAATGTCTCACTTTCAACATTTGATATGTTACCTATATCCTATTGTGAATAAAATATAAGTTTATGAGATTTGTAAATTATTGCATTCCTTTTTTTAAATCACAATTTGTACCAACAATGTGTCCCAACTTTTTTAGGACTCGGGTTTGTAAATCACATGCAGTTAAAGAGAGAAATACTGGCAGCATTATTGCAGAGATCTCCGGAATTATCAGGAAAGAGAAGTGAGAGATAACAACAACAATTTTATGAATGAAAGACAGGAAACAGCAAATCAACTGACTGAAGCCACATGTCAAAACTTTCCATTTTCCAGTAAAAGCCCCCTTTAGAGAACTTTTCTAGTAATTAAAACACAAAGTTGCATCACTTCGTCCGCAAATGCTGACGAATCGAGAAAAAAACTTCTCTATAACAAATTTAGGAGGGTGAACTCATCCGGAGGCACTGGTCTTAAGTTCCTTTTTTCTATAGTATTTAAGATGATCACACAGCCGGAAAAATCCAGAACTCTCGCCATCCTCGCCAACAGATTGTCGTGCTTCTAAAAACGACTACTCCTCAGCCACAAGATGCGAAGTCTTTCTGTTGCCGTTTTCTTCTTCTGCATTGCCATCGCTCTAGCCAGTAAGTATTTCTTAAGCTTTTCCAGAACAACCTAGCGATATACTGTATACTGGTTCCAACCTTATATTCTTTTCCTTTTAGCCCAGAGAGAGTCTGTATGCTGCAGGGAAGTATCCACCAGCAAAATCACTGTTCCTATAACAGGATTCATGGTTCATCGAGCACGTCCTCCGTGTGTCAAAGCAGTCATGTAAGTACCCCTAAAAATCTTATGTTTTACTGGTATACGGAATTGTCATGTGCAAATCGACTCAACTTTGGCTCACTTCAACTTCTTGCAGCTTTTTCACATCCGAAGGTGCCATATGCAGCCACTGGAGAGAGCAGTGGGTCATGCAGAAGGTCACAGAGCTCAGGAAACTTCAGGCCAGCGAGTAAGTCATTATAAAATGCTTATAGATAACATAAGTAATTGACCATATCTTAAGATAAAGTCTTTACATAAACACAGAATTTTTCATTCATCTTATTATTTTATTATTTTTTTTTGTACATTAGATCTATGTTCGTTATGAAACTTTTGTAACTTCTGCTTCTGCAGAAAAAAACTAAAAGCTAAAACACTCACACTTTATTTTCTGATTCTTTTTTTTTCTTCCTCCTAGGAAAAACAGGAAGATGAACTCAACCACAATTGCACCACAGACGACTGAATCCGCTTCAGCGAAGCTTTAAGAAGATCTCTACATCAACTTTGCACTTTTAGTTGCATGATTTCTTCCAGTGTGTCTTTACATGACATGCTGTTTATCCCTTATTTATTTGTTAATATTTATTGCCATCATATAAGTATATATATAAGTAATATAGGAATGATTATTTCATTCCATTTTCATTATTAATATAAATAGAAAAAATCTGTTACACAAATATTTTGACACTTGAATTTTGACTCCAGAAGTAAAAATACTTTAGCATGAAATAAACTGTATTAAGAATAACGTTAAGTGTAATAAATCTGTTTAAAAAAAAATCATACCGAAGTTGTCTGTGTTCTTTTTTCTACATGATGCTAGAAATCTCCTAAGAATTTGACCTAGTCTGCAAAACTCAGGATGTTGCGACAGGGCTTAGGATCTATAGGATTTAAGAATTACGCTTAGGTAAATAAAGTTTTGTAACCCAATAATAGAAGCCAAACTGTGATTTAAACGATAGGTAAAGTTAAACTGAATAGCACCTTTGACCCATTTTGTCAAACATTAATGAATAGAAACACATTCATAAGGTAAATAAACCTTCTGAACCTTCTGAACACTGGGAACGTGGGAGCCCAAAAGTGTCTATATTACAGCTCATTGCATTGCCTCCAAACACTGATGCATACAGTATGTATCGATACACAGCTCGATCTCTGTTGAATATCCTCATTACCACACACTCTCCGATCCTCCCTTCGGTCTTCCTTAATGGATGCATCGTTCTTCTTTTTAATGGTTCTGCCAATACCGTACCAGCTTACGCAAGTCTAAGTGGCCTGAGAGTCATCATTATAATTGACCAAGGAAAATAATGCTAAGTTCTTCTAAACTCTCGTACCAGAAACAGGCATAGTAGGAAGATTTGAAGAAGGTCTTTTGCAAGGGCAGAAGATTATGTCACACTCTGCCAACATGACTGTTTTAATGTCCCCCAGTCTTCTGTAAAGGCTTTTGGAGCAGAGCTGTGAGGATCAGCCATAAGAGCAGTAGTGAGGTCAGGCACTGCTGTGAGGCACTTCACTTCAGTTCACCCCAAATGTCTTCTGTAAGATTTAGATGTCAGGGGTCCATTCTAAGTTAGCAGTTAGACCTTACCAGGATTTTTTACACTAACATGCTGGAAACATTTTTGTAAAACCTGCTTACAGTAAGCTACAGCTGGTTACTACTTCCTGTAACTGGTGGCTAAAGTATATTAATGTTATTCAATTGGATGGTAACAGGGGGCACGGTGGCGTAGTGGTTAGCACGTTCGCCTCACACCTCCAGGGTTGGGGGTTCGATTCCCGCCTCCGCCTTGTGTGTGTGGAGTTTGCATGTTCTCCCCGTGCCTCGGAGGTTTCCTCCGCGCATGGTAGGTTGATTGGCATCTCTGGAAAATTGTCCGTAGTGTGTGATTGCGTGAGTGAATGAGAGTGTGTGTGTGCCCTGTGATGGGTTGGCACTCCGTCCAGGGTGTATCCTGCCTTGATGCCCGATGACGCCTGAGATAGGCACAGGCTCCCTGTGACCCGAGGTAGTTCAGATAAGCGGTAGTGAATGAATGAATGAATGAATGAATGTGCTATATTAGAAACTTAGTTTGTTTAAATCTAAATGACTATTTTACTAGCTTCTACTTTTACTAGTGCTATATATTACGCTATGTTGGTCACCACTTTGTATTTAGGTTTCCAAGCACAAAAACATGGGACTTTAGGAGGTTTTACTGTTCTAATGGGAACGGTAATGGAGTTCTGATTTGTCCAACATATTTTTAATTTACATTCATGGTATTTGTCAAATGCCCGTAATGCTTTGAAGTCTCTATCACTGAATGCATAAACACTGGTTTATTAGGTTACAGACTTAGGATACCAACAACCTGAAACTCTGTTCTGTTTTTTTTTTTTTTTTTTTTTTTTTTCTATATACACATAACACAAGCAGGCTCTTCACCAGTCATTTGAAGATAGCTAGTGACTCAGCTGTCAGGACCCCTAGGGGAAGTTCATTTCTCACCTCGATGCCAGAACAGAAAATAGTCATGCTGTATACCTCCATCTTACCCTGAGAGATGGTGGGACCAGTGGAGCAGTACTGGTAGCTCTGAAGGATACAGGTTTAGTGCAAGGAGTGATGAGGGCTTTGAGGTAAGAGGGAGCTGGTCCATTTTTGGCTTTGTAGGCAAGCATCAGTGTTTTGAATCTGATGCGTGCAGCTACCGGAAGCCAGTGGAGGAACACAGCAGTGGGGTGGTGTGCGAGAACTTAGGCAGGTTGAAAACAAGTCGTGCAGCTGCATTTTGGGTTATTTGCAGAAGACAAATTGCGTTAATAGATAAACCTGCCAGCAGTGAGTTGCAGTAATCCAGTCTTGAAATGACAAGAGACTGAAAAATGTACCTGGGCAGCCTGTGGGGACAAAAATGGCCGAAACCTTCTGATGTTCTACAGAAGAAACCAACATGTGCATGTCAGATTTGCAACATAGGAGGAAAAGGCCAGTTGATTGTCCATGGTTACTGAGCCATGGCCGAAAGGGGAGAGCAGATCGTTGTGGGGATGAATCACCTGGGATGACCAGCAGTTCAGTTTTGCTTGGAGTTTCAACTAATTAGCTGTCATCCATAATATTAAGATTAATGATCTTGATTTTATATATCTCTTATTGTATATTGGTCTATAGACCAATACTATAGACATAGATATGTAGATGAGGACTTTTTGGAAGATTGCAACAAATTTCATACAGTGTCTTCTAAAACAGGCAAGCACGATATGTGTTTATCTGATTTAATCAGTGTTTATTGTGAATGGTTAAAGATACAATTCAGTGAATTAAAAGACAATATGATAGATAGATAGATAGATAGATAGATAGATAGATAGATAGATAGATGCTTTCTTTTTATTATAGCAAACTATTTTCTCAGATATTCATTTTATTTTGTAATTCGACAGTATCATATCGACAATACAAGTCAATACCGTGAAAAATGTATAAACATTTTTAAAAGGTTATCGTTTGAGATTCTCGCATCAGTTTATCAATTATCTGCGTAATATATTTGAACAGCATACAACAAGGAAAGTCTTATCAAAGAGGCTTATAGAAAGAAGACATAGACGCTTGAAGAGAGGTTCACGCGCTCGTGTTGGTATTCCAAGCCGGGGTATGGTTGACCTGGTTAGGAAGATGCTTTGACATTTTTTTCATTTTTGTGCTGCAAAGAAATCAACAAGTTAGCGTCGCTCTGGGCAGGAAGTGTGTCCTGTTTACTAAAAACAGTTGACAGAGTGTAGTCAACTAAAGAATGTGTAAAACTGTGATGCTTTCTACAGTACATAGTAGAAGTTCTGTAAAGTCTGTTACCTCAGACGTTCCAAAACTTTCTTCACCCACTCATCCTCAGCGCTTGCACACACTTTCTTGTTGCGCTTTGTAAGGAATCTGGAAAAGAGCAAAACAATTATCTGCATATTGTATTAGTAAAGTAATAGAATAATAATAAGTTTGGTTCTGTGTACAGTAGCTGCTGTCATACGTAAGTGCATTTATAAAGGATGTGTAACCACATTGCATTGTGGGTAAAACTGGCGACAGTTTGTGGTGAGATGACTCACATGATGGCATCGATGCGGCACACCTCGCGGGAACTCTGCTCTGCGAAACCTTTGATCATTTTGAAATCCACCGGTGTGCGAGTGTACTTGATGCAGCAAGCATGGTTCAGTGGCCCATCTAGCATCACACACACAAGGACATACAGTACATAAAATATTGTACAAGAACCAGTGCAACAAAAATGGCAAATTTTAGTTATTTTTATTATTTTTTTTTGAATAAAAAAATTTACATTTAAAAACAATATTATAAAAACATAATTCATTATTGACATTTTATATAGTAGTATATAAAATAGAAATATTTAATAATATCCATTTTTATATTACAATATTTTCACATGAACAGAAAATCACAAAAAATGATTTGTGAAAATTTCAAAATTTCAAAATTTGGCCAAAGAAAAAGAAATTAAAAATCCAAAAAAAAAGTAACCAGAATCAGATTAAAGCAATACATTTTGGGTAAAAAATTCAGTTTTCGTTCGTCTTGTGATTTCCACACAGGTGAAAACTTTTATTTATTTTATTTATAATTCAATCTTTGTTTAGATTGATCATAATTGATGTTTGCTTTTTTTTTTTTACGTACAGTTTTGCTATGAAGTTATGACATAATTAATTAATTAATTAAGTCCGACAATTAATCAATGGTTAAACAGGAATTAATGCAGAACAACAAAAAATATTTAATATTCATCTTCATGAACAACAACAACAATAATAATGAAAATATAATAATAATCATCATTATCATCATCTGTATAAGAAGGATTTCAGTCATATTAGTCATGAAAGTGGATAAAAATTACTAAATAATAATATAATATAATATAATATAATATAATATAATATAATATAATATAATAAATACTAATTATAACAAGTATCAATTCAATAGAAATTATTATTTTTTTTAAATCTTGCGAGCTTTGTTTTCCGGTCCAATCGTTCCTGAATCAGCGAGCAATGTCATACAAGTAAGCGTGATCGATAAATTTAAAAATACTCACAAGCATCTGCCGTCAGACAGAGCATGCAAAGAAGCCAGCATCCAGCGAAGACGATGGTCACCGTACCTTTCAGGAACATAATGGCGAGTGGTCTAGAGACATATGTGTTCTGCTGTCTTATATATTCCGCAAAAGGGAGATAACATAAAAGTTTCTGTTTCCACCCACTTACACACCTAAAATGCACACACACACACATACACACACACACACACACACACACACCAATCAAATGTGGGTATTTTTCAGAGGAAAGTGTGGTTACTGAAATTGGGACAACATCTTGAAGAAAAAGAGGACAGGAAAGCCAAAAAATATTTCCAAGATATGCTTACAATGCAAAAAAACGAACCGCAGACGTTTTTTTTATTTTTTTTTTATTTTTAGGGGTACGAGACAATCATTAAGTAAGTACATTGTATACAAACAATTCTTTATTTATTAACCTCACTTACTTCAGTTACGGTCTTGTCATGGCCTCGGTTCAAGAACTCTCAGTTCAAAGGAAGCCTCGGTTCAAAAAAATACTTCGTCAATTCTTCTTATTCTTACGCTACAGCAATCCTACGTTTTATTACCTGAAAGCCACTTTTTTCGTTTTTCCTTTACTAAAGAACAACACGTCTTAGGGTTGCAGGGTTATGCTGAAGCTAGTTAGTTTCTGTTAACAGCTATTTTTTTTCTTTTCTTCATTGAGCTCTTATTTTTACTTTTGAGCTCTTATTTTCTTTGGATGTTAGTTAATTAAATTAATCCTGATTCAATATTAAGTGTCTAAACCTTTCTCTGTAAGTATATACTGTATGACTAGCAAGTCTTGATTAGAAATGACCTGATTTTCAATGATTACCTGATTATAATGCAGTCAGAATTTCTAGACATTTTAAAGCAGACGACAGAAGAAGAAGAAGACGAAGAAGGAGTATTCAGATAAACTTAAGTACACTGCTGTAAACATGTGGCTTTTCAGTTTGTCAATGCCTTTTCAAACCAGGTATTAAGGAGTAATGAATAGTCTTAAAGAAAGAAAGAAAGAAAGAAAGAAAGAAAGAAAGAAAGAAAGACAGAAAACTTCCCATCACCAATTTTCTGGAATCCCTATGACGTAGCTCTGTGGTTCACTTAAGAGGGTTATTTTTACATAAGGTTAAGAAAAAGGTTTAAGGTTAAGTATACATATCTGCGATGTCACCGCACACTATGTGTGTATGGAGGGAAATTTGTTATTTAATGCGCGCAGGCCTCGTCTTTACCATGACCCATTTAGCGGTAAGAATGATTTTTCCCCCCTCTGAGCGAAAAGAGCAAATTAACATGCTGTGCTTCCAAGTGACCTAGAAAAATGTTCTCAATATGAAGAAGCAACGTGAGCCCAGTGTAAATGTGTACAACTCATTTTACCTCAGCTTTAAGTGTTTATTTTTTGTCTGACATCCAGCTTAACGCCGATGCTGGCGAGAAGATCGCTGGAGGACTGTGTTTGTTAGTGTCAGAATTGCTTTTAGAGAAAAACTCCACAACGCGTTCTGACCATTCAGAATCGAGAATTTACAGTAGCTGAAAGGAATTGTAGCTCGAAGCTTGTTGCGTATTAAGCACGGTTTCAATTCATGGGAATCTTTGAATCCTTTCACGTGGGAGAAAAGTGGGAAATAGTGTAAGCAACAGTCGATGACACATTTTCCTAGAAATACATCTTGTTAAATAATAATCTGTTATGCAACATGACTTTTAGTGACACTCAACTAAATCATATGAAATCTACTTTATTTATTTATTTATTTTATCAACTTTTTTGCATCCACTTAAAGGCTGCTTCATGGTTCAAGCTTGTCCATCACAAACTCAAATAAAGGCCCTTTCAAATCCTATACATACTTTTAAGATGACTTAAAAGTTGTTAAGCATAAATAAAAACTGAATCCAAAACAACATACACAGCTACTCTAAATAGATCATTCGCAGAGGCCGTCATTATTTCATCATTTTTTACTGTCCAATCCAAAAGTTTATATACACCTAGGCCAGGTGTCGGCAACCTTAAACACTCAAAGAGCCATTTGGACCCGTTTCCCACAGAAAAAAAAACACAGGGAGCCACAAAACCCTTTTGACATCTAAAATGAAGATAACAGCCGCATATATCGGTTTTTACCTTTATGGAAAGTATAGAAAAAACTGTAGTGTGTTGCATTTATGAAATCAATGAACTGCTACAAAGTAAACAAAATTTTATTTCTGCAAGCAAACAAAAATATTTTGAACAGTTTGAACTAACCTTAACAAAAAAAGACGCTGGGTTGAAGGTTACTTTCAAATAAAATGTTCAACGTCTAATTGAGTCCTCTTCGTATTCATGACGTCAAAATTTTAACTTGCCGGCTGCAGCAAACCAAAAATGCGTCTGCTTCTGTGTGTCGGATTTCGCAAGTCGGCAGTTATGACGCGTATTTTGAGCGACAAAAAAATTAAACACGGTTTATTTTAATGTTACAAGAGCATCATAATCTTCGAATTTAGAATTACATTTTTTAAAAAACTAACTAACTAAAATAAAATAAATTTAAATAAAATATTTATTTTCCAAATCTACAGAGAGCCGCAGCAGAGAGATAAAAGAGCCACTTGCGGCTCCGGAGCCGCGGTTGCCGACCCCTGATCTAGGCTAAAAAATATAAAATTTCAGTTTTTATTTCATTTCATCAGTAACATTTCTATTTTGCAACCCCATGCATTTCATTTCTTTTGCTCTCATCATTTCAATACAGTTAATTAGAGACAGTTTGAATTCACTGTATCAGAATTCCAGTGAATTCTGAAGCCCAGTTCCCATCATAAGGAGTTACCTCAAGTGTTAAGAGCCAGTGCTTTTCTGCCTTTGATATCATAAGGCAATCTAAGCTACTCAACATGGACTTCTACAAGTTTGGTTCCTCTATTCTTAGAAGTCATTTCCAAACAATTGAAGGTATCACGAGCATCTGTACAAACAGTAGTATGAAACAACCGTATGAAGATCTTGGGAACAAATAGACACTGCATTATTTTTCATGGAAGTGGCACAAAAAAAGGATGAACAAGGGATGAACAAAGCAGGGATGAACAAACCTTGGCCTTCAAGGTTCAACTGAATGAACACCAAGACAACAAAAAGGAACTGGTAAAAGGGATGGAGGCTTCACGTACCAACATATGTCCACTCTCTACCATTGAGAGAATCCTTCATCACCAGATTGACATTTGAAGGTGATCCCCATGGTGGTCAAATGAAGCAAATGATACTGTTTGGCCATAACAATCATCACTGTAGCTGTTAATACCATCCCAGATGTGATGCTGTTAGAGGCATCATGAACCGAGGGTGATTTGCTGGAAAAAGAACTGAATAACATCAGAAAATAGATCTCAAGGAAGGAAGATTAGAACTACTGAAGAAAAACCTTAAGAGATCAGCCAGAAACCTGGTTACATTTCTTAGGACATTATTTATAATCAAGATAATGTATGTATGATAATTCACACTCTCTGGTGTCAAACTAATGAGGATGTGTTCCCTTTCTGAGTCTGGCTCCTCTTAAGATGTATTACTTATAACATCTCGGCGGGTTTTTTCCTTGGTACTGTCACCTCAGACTTGCTCATTAGGGACAATACAAATAAATTCAAATATAAGTGTAATATTAAATCTTGAACTTTTTGTTTCATATTTCTAATGTGCTGTAAACCTACTGTACATTGTTAAAGGCGGTATACAAATACAGTAAAAGTGACTTGAATTGAATTGGTTACTCTCAGCTTTTCCAATGTACTGGAATGTCTATAACAAAGGTATAACCTGAATTTTGAAGAAAGGTTATGAACTGAATTGAAAAAAATAAAGCTTTAAGGAACGAGGACCACAAACCTGACCAGAGTTACACTAGTTCTGTCAGGAAGAATGGGCACAAATTGAGGCAAAATGTTGTATGAAACCTGTTGAAGGCTACCGCAAGAATTTAATTCAAGTACAAACAATTAAAAGGCAACAACACCAAACACTATCTAAACTGCCGAGCCAGTGAAAATTTGACAAAATCTTCTTCTTGACCTTTTATGGAAATAAAGCTACCGCATTATGTAGTATGAATAAAGCCGTACAAGATGCTGAGGAAATACTGAAAATGAAAGAGGAACTAGACAGAATGTGGAAGGATACAAGTAAAATTGTCTCATTAATATGAACCTTACCATGCACCATTTAATCATGGACCAGATCAGACCATCAAACTCGCAGCCTTCAAGCCAGTGGACACGTACCTTGCCACTATACCATACTATTCCTGTGATAGCCACTATTCCGTAAATGCCTCGCAGACCAAATAATCAACTGCTGCAGAGATGGTAGCTCTGGTAGGTACTTCCATCTCCACACAAGTCTTTCTGGAGTTCCATCAGACTGATTAAAGCCCTTCTTAGCTGTTTGGATCAGTTTCTTTTCATTTTAAAGTGCTACTGTATGTTTTTGGGGCCTGAAAGGGCATTTTCAGTTGCTTTCTTCTGACTTATAGGTCTATGGACAACTCTATTCTGATTTTTCTCTAGCACAATGGAAACTGGATGGTACTAAAGTTCAGCTGTATAGTAAAGACTCTATTTGTATAAATATGTTAATGCTTTGGTTATACCAGTGGCTTGCCTCATTCCCAGTCCTACTGAGATTGACTTATCTTTACCAGATTTGGGGTTTTTCGTTGGGTTACCACAGGCTTGAATCTGATTAGATCCTATACCCACATACCCCACATCCGCACACACAGCTTATCTGATTCTGAGTTCTTTATAAAAAAAAAAAAAAACATTTGCACACAGACAGTTCTGCTTACCAGCACAAGGGGGCACTGTCTCTCTAAAGTTGAACTACTTCACAAGGTATTGCTGCAGTAAACTGTGGGATGCCCAGATTCAGATTTTCCATTAGCTTTCTCAGAAATGACATACTGGTATGATGTTATGCATGATAAGTATGGTTGCACCATTAATGTTACAGCATATTTCAACTGGAAAAGAACTAGACATACCAGGGAATGTGAATAAAGAATATCAAAGCTCTATTTTATATACAGGGGGGGAACGGTGGGTTAGTGGTTAGCACGTTCGCCTCACACCTCCAGGGTTGGGGGTTTGATTCCTGCCTCCGCCTTGTGTGTGTGGAGTTTGCATGTTCTCCAGTTTCCTCCCCCGGTCCAAAGACATGCATGGTAGGTTGATTGGCATCTCTGGAAAATTGTCCGTAGTGTGTGAGTGCGTGAGTGAATGAGAGTGTGTGTGTGCCCTGCGATGGGTTGGCACTCCATTCAGGGTGTATCCTGCCTTGATGCCCGATGACGCCTGAGATAGGCACAGGCTCCCCGTGACCCGAGGTAGGTCGGATAAGCGGTAGAAAATGAGTGAGTGAGTATTTTATATACTCACTACAATATCTCAGAGAATTTGAATCAAAGGGGGCACGGTGGCTTAGTGGTTAGCACGTTCGCCTCACACCTCCAGGGTTGGGGGTTCGATTCCCGCCTCCGCCTTGTGTGAGTGGAGTTTGCATGTTCTCCCCGTGCCTCGGGGGTTTCCTCCGGGTACTCCGGTTTCCTCCCCCGGTCCAAAGACATGCATGGTAGGTTGATTGGCATCTCTGGAAAATTGTCTGTAGTGTGTGATTGTGTGAGTGAATGGGAGTGTGTGTGTGTGCCCTGCGATGGGTTGGCACTCCGTCCAGGGTGTATCCTGCCTTGATGCCCGATGACGCCTGAGATAGGCACAGGCTCCCCGTGACCCGAGGTAGTTCGGATAAGCGGTAGAAGATGAATGAATGAATGAATGAATTTGAATCAAATACTTCAAATTCATCTAGAGATATACGTATGTGATTATGACTCATGACCTCTAAGGCTTAACATGTTGAGAGCTTTCATTAAGAACATTATCTGACCAGAAAACTGCATTTTGCAGTCACTCTCAGATACTCCATTCGTTTACAGAAATTGGCAGACGGCCTTATCGAGAGCAACTTAACTTCATCTCAACTATACAGCTGAGCAATTAAGGGGATAAGGGTTTGAGCTCTTGACCTGCCGATCAGTATTCTAACACCTAAACCACTAAGCTACCAATTCTCTTGGTTTATCTTTTGATTACTGTGTATGTTTATAACCTGCTGTTGTTTGGTTTTGTCTTGTTCTTGTTTTCATGCATTTCTCTGCATCCTTACCTGGATATGATTACCATTTTTTTACCTGAGCTCCAACTGCCAGTACAATTTTAATGCTACCTAGTTTTCTCCTATCCCAGAATCACTATCCCAATGAGAATATATATATATATATATATATATATATATATATATATATATATATATATATATATATATATATATATATTGTCGCTGTCGGGCGGAATCCTCATATCTCCAAAACCGTTATTTTTCAGGAAATTAAAAAAATGTCGTACCTTATCTGCAGTGCACAGGGTTTATTCCGCGTTGCAGTGGATTGTCTTGCGCTAAATCCTGTCCTCAGGCGAGCACCAGAACTAGCGGGAGTCAAGATTTTTTTTTTCTTTGAGCCCAGTGTTTTGAAGACATTTACCTCAGAAGACGTGTTGATTCGTTGCGACTCTTCTTGAGGAGAAATATGCCGCGAAGCTCTCCCACGGAGTGAGGAAGAGGTGGACAGTTGAAGTGTCCAATGGAGTTATGATATTTGCGCTCAAGCTATTTTCAAGACTTTAGATTGGTTAATAACTTGTAAAAATAACAGACCCACATGGGGACTGACCAATAGCATCGATATGTGAAAAAATATGAAATTGACAAAATTTGGACATACGAGGTTTCCGCCCGACAGCGACGATATATATATAGGATCTCATTTAACAAGAATTCTTGATAGTCGTTGTATTCGAGGGCTCATACTTCGTAGTCAATGAGTGAAGAACTAGGTGCATTACACACAGTGCACTACAATCAATGAGAGATTGAATAACACTTTATATATATTTCTGTAACGTTCTCTTTCTCCATAATGCTATGACTTAATCCCTCTGTTCCTTTCAAAGCTACATTTTGACTTCAGTCTTTACTTTTGTACTCAGTTTCTCCGTTCTGATTTCACTGCTTCTCTGCCACCTCTTCTTTCTTTTTTGCTAAGGCACACTCAGAATCTTACACCCTTTCCCTGGTCAGCTTGTGTGGGATGTTGCTATGTGTCCGCTCAAGATTTCATGTCATTCCATCTGGAGAGCTGTTGTATGTGGGAGGCTTGAGATTGTGGGTGCACACTTCACTAATTTCTTGACCTAGTGGGAGGTTTGTCATTTAATACTGATGGAAGAAAGAGAGAGTGAGAGAGAGAGAGAGAGAGAGAGAGAGAGAGAAGTCAGTATCATATTGTTTCCTTCTTTCTCCGCATGGCTTCTGCAATAAATGTTTTATCGAGGCTTTATAATTAAAGCTGCCCTGAGAACACCTGGGTTTTGATGAGCAGTTCACCGATATAGGTTGATGTCTTCAGAAACGGGGGTGTCAAAATTAATCTGAGAATGTGGGATCAGGGAACGCAAGCCTATTGCGCTGTAAATGAATTGGGTTATTGACTGATCCTTATACTTTTTTTCTTCCGATGATCGGTTTTGATTTTAGGTCTCGAGTACTGTACGTACGTCATGAGATTATAGCGATGAGAGGCTCAGCTGCATCGTGTCTCTCTGCTACTTTTACACCCTTGAAAATATTCACGCATGAGCTGGTGCTTGATATCCAATCATTCCTTGCTTTGCTTTAAAAAAAAAACACATTACAATTGGTTTGATTGAAGTACCGTAAAGCTGCTAGAGGCGGTACTTGGGAGGTTTTAGATAATATTTGTAATTTATTCTCCAAACAATTTGTCTTGTCACATAACCATCATTAAAAGTGACATGAACACGTAACAGTGTTCGTTTTATATGCAAGAGTCATTCAGTTGCTCGGATTATGGAAGAAAAACATTTCTCGCTGCAAGACAGAACAAATGTGTAAGAAGTTTATTTACCGGTCAATGAATGGAAGGAGGGGGCACGGTGGCGTAGTGGTTAGCATGTTCGCCTCACAGTTCCAGGGTTGGGGGTTCGATTCCTGCCTCCGCCTTGTGTGTGAGGAGTTTGCATGTTCCCCCCGTGCCTCGGGGGTTTCCTCTGGGTACTCCGGTTTCCTCCGCCGGTCCAAAGACATGCATGGTAGGTTGATTGGCATCTCTGGAAAAATTGTCCGTAGTGTGTGAGTGAATGAGAGTGTGTGTGTGTGCCCTGCGATGGGTTGGCACCCCGTCCAGGGTGTATCCTGTCTTGATGCCCAATGACGCCTGGGATAGGCACAGGCTCCCCGTGACCCGAGGTAGTTCGGATAAGCGGTAGAAAATGAGTGAGTGAATGGAAGGAGTCTCCAGTATCAGAGCTTTACTACAGTATATAAGAGTTGGGTTTGGTTTTCTATTCCAACAAGTGTATGTCTTTTGGAAGTTTCTTGGTAACAGAGAAAGCTGTTGTTGTTATAATGTCAGGAAGAAGAGGAAAAAATTTGAGGTTGGTTAAGGAAATGTTTGTATCTGCGATAACTTCTTTAGTTAGACATTATTCCAAGAAGATAAAAAAAAAAATCCTGGCAAATCACTGGCTTGGTTTGACACCTGCATTAGAACTGTTATTGTACTTACAATGTGTGGGAAAGAATTATGAGTTTTTCTGGAATTTAATATGCAGTCCAAGTCGTGCTTAAAAGGTAGAATAGGTACTGTAAGAAGAGGTAAGACTTCTTAAAGCAGCCCTATCGAGACTCCACAGGGATTTTGGGCTTCGTCGAAAAAAAGAACAGGTTTGAAAAGAAAATGAGTACTCATTTAAGATTTCCAGACCAAAAAACTGTTGGTTTGTGCAAAAGGTAACATGATTTTAGCTTGGGAAAATTGACTGTCTACACAATTTTTCTTGCCTTCACCCCTGCTGCGGCCTATAGTTTCTCTACGGGGCCACTTAGGGGGTATTAGTCTGATGTCAGCTGAACGTGCAATAGCAAATAGCTCATTGTCTCGTTCCCTCATGCAGAGACGACTAGAGCATTCCGGGGATTTTTTTTTTCTGAAGAAAAAAGTTGGAAAGCTCACAGCGCCACTTTACTTTGTTCAGCGTTTCTACGGCTCCAAAGGTTTGAGTACATTAAATACACATCTACTACAAAAATTCCAACCAAATGAAATCTCTTGTTTGTATGATGTTTGTACGATGTCTGTCTGTGTGTTATGCATACATGCTATTTTTCTCTAAACAAGACTACATTTTTTTTCCAATTTAGATCTGAAGAAAAAAACAGACACGACATTATGTACGAGAGAAAAGACAGCTGACGATGACCATCACCACCATCACCACCGTCACCACCACCGCAGTGAAAATTAAATTATGAGTCATGTCAGGGTGAATATTGCTTTGAGAGTGAGAACTCCCTGCAAATAAGCGTGTTTTATCTCAGCCAGATTTTTCTGACAGAGCTGTCATAGCATAACCATGTATGCTCTGATCCTGAACCTGAACCTCTTATCCTACTCAGGGTCACTAAGAGCCTGGATCCTATCCCAGGGGACTCGGGACACAAGTCAGAGAACACTCTGGACGGGACGCTAGGCAATTGCACGGCACAATCAACACATAATCATGCAACAAAACAACTTTCTTTGTCTCCGTCCTAAAGGACAAATCTGTTGGTGAGGACAAGGATTTCCTCACCATTCTGAAGATTTGATGGAAAGATTAAAACAAGACCGACACTGGAGACTTCCTTCCATTCCAAGAAGGTTTTTATTATACAAACAAAAGTTGAAAAGCTGCTGTTATAGAAAACAATTCAACCAATCAGATTTGAATGTTATGAGATAATGATTTTTTTTTTTAAACTCACAGCATCACCATGGTAACCCAATGGAAAGAAATCTGATTGGTGGTAGCCAATACAGTACATATTTTAAATGATGCTTCTACATTTATGCTGAATACATTTCTATATAAACAGTGTTGTCTATTGTAAATAAGTATACTTATGCAAAGACTTAAGCAAACAAAAGGTCCTAATTGCTGTCATTTTAACCTAGAGGAAATTTAACTATCCAAAAATGGCCATTGTTATTCGTTTAAATGAACCCATACATACATATATACATAATATATACGTATATATATATATATATATATATATATATATATATATATATATATATATATATATATATATATATATATATATGCACTGAAGTATATGGATACACTCATTAGTCTTATTCAAGATAGAATAATAGATCACTGATTTATGTCCTGGGTGAAAAAGCAATCTTTATCTGGGAGCTTAGAATTCATATAGTTTTTCTTTTCTTTTTTTTCTTTTTTTTTTGTTATGGGAGACAAGACTCTCAACAACAGCATGCACCCCATCTGTTTCCCTTCTACATGCTTTTCATTCCAGTGCCAGCACACGATCCTCCACTTGCAAATTCAGAAGCATTCACTTCATGAGCCAACTCAAAACTATTTAAAAAAATAAAAAAGCTGGACGGACGGTTAGAATTACAGCGACGGGTAGACTTAATTTACCCTAAAAAAAATTCCTACAAAAATGTAGACGTGAAGACACTAACATACAAGACGTGCCATCACCGAGGGTGCGAATTAAACTGACGGACAAATTTCCATTAAAGGCTCTCGCTAATGTGTTCGCTAGCTTTAATTTCATTATTAGTTTCCGCGACTTTTATTAGCAATGTTTTAAGTGGTCTTTTAATGGTGCGATTTAGAACGAACTGCGCTGTGTGTTTGTGTCTCAAAATATGTGTGTGTGGGTGTCGGTGTGGGTGTTGTTGTAGATTAGCATTCTCCTCGAGGGGGCGACCAGAGCTGTTTATAAACACAGATTTTGGTTGGTTCAGCGTTATTGCTAATGACTAACCTACAGGGCCTTCACAGCGCTGCATGTTCACAAAACATCACTGCAAGTTGTTGTTTTTTTTTGAACAGCTGCGAAATTCCCTAAAGTGCAATGTCTTAGTGTTGACTCAATAAATTATAATTAAAATATCTTCATAATACTGTCGTTAGCGTATTATTCCGACTAACGTTAGTCGGAATAGTGGAAAAAGTTGATTTTTTTTTTACTTCCAAAACACACACTGACCTAGAGCTACGATGAACATTTTTGACAGACAAACGTAGGTTAAAAAAAACATTTGTATTCGTTTGCCATTTACACAGTTCACCTTTCTCCTCTTTAAACGCTTCCTTGCCACCTTCCAGTGCCAAAGTGATGAAATTGTTTTTTCAGTGCAAGGATGACTCGTGTAATTTCCTGTTAATGTACCCAATGGGATGGTGGCCATGAGTGGAAAGGACGGAAAGGACAATGTGAAAAAAAATGAGGGATTATTTTAGGCATTGGTGCCAGAACAGAGGGCACAGTGCCAGGCCAGTAACACAGACTCTATTAAGGCATCGCATCAAAATGTGCTCATTTCAGCAAAATATCAGGGTAAATCATGTGAGCGTGTGTGTGTGTTTGTGTGTGTGTAATAGAGAGATGAAGAAAATTTAATGCACAAAGACATGTCCTGTATGTGGCTTTACTATTAAGTATTGATAGAATATGTACTGAGTTTGAATCGCTTGGTACGAGTAAATTCATTCATCTAAAAGATTCTTTTACTAAATCATTTATTTCTGGATATAAAGGAGGGTCAGAACAGTTCTCGAAGGTCATAGGTTTTATTCTGGGTAACTGTCCAAAAACCCACATCTAGCTGAATTGCCCCCTTTGGTGTTCATAGAATTGGCTTCAGATCTCTAACAATGTACTATTGGGACACCTCTACGCCAGTAGATGGCAGAAAAGAACCTTGATAGTTTGACCTTAAGGGTGCGGGTGAATCAATGAATTACAGGCTCTGGCTTATTGATCAGAAGACTGCAGGGTTCATGCTCTATCACTACCTAACTGCCTCTTCTATTGGGCACTGGAGTAAGAATGGCAATCCTGACTATCTTCTCCAAGGTACCATAACTGCCCCTGATTCAAATAGAGACTTCTTCTCATTAAAGTTTAAGGACCTTCACAGAGGTGTAGGCTACCAGGAGCCTATCCCTGGTGACCCTTTTAGGTTTCCTTTCAATTTCCTAACCCTTGGTGTGAGGCAGGGGTCCAATACAGCCTGGACATCCCTATACCAATCCACCAAGGGTTAGGGAGTTGAAAGGAAACCTAAAAACCCAGAGGAACCCCATGTCACAACAGATCTAGGAAAACCAGTTCTGGGTATATAGGAAGGTAGTCCATTATCAGCTTGGCTTTTACCAGAACCTTAAGATTAATAAACTTGGATTGATTTAGTCATTTTGTTCATGAATGAGTCTGGAATCTCATCTCTGAAATGTCAGAACTGGAAGAGCAGTAAAGCTAGTTGCTCCTGTTATAGTCATTCAGTTTCTGGGACAACGAGTACATCTGCAAAAGTTTGGCTTTGTAAACGAAAAGAAATGACTCAGCCAGTTGCATGGATCAGTCTCGGTTTTACCTCAGTGACGTATTTAAATGTACCTTTATGAGTCAAGGTGTTTTGTTAATATTTAGACTTAGCAGAATTTCCTTATTTTTCTCTGTGCAAAGGAAAGTCTTGATGATTGCAGATTTTGTCTGATGACAGGAGTTATGTGATGTTCACACATACAGGAACCTGCAAGGACAATGCACCTGGAGACCATTCATGTTCAATGAGAGCTGGAGACTTAAGCCCTATTCGGATGGGATTAGTTTTACGTGGTGACGTGGGGGTAAAGTAATTATTACCTGAGCAGTCAGTAAAGATTACACTGACTTTTACCTTCTGTAAAAAGGTCTGGAAAAATTACCTCAGGTAATACTAATCCCGTCCAAATAGACTCGCTGTAAATATATACGGTAAAATTCCGTCATTTCCTGTTTAAAAGTAGTTTTTGGCGCGTTTTGAAAACATGGAGGCACCATGTTGTCTGTTTGCGCACGTGATAACAGGAAGCAACGCCATACGCACATGACGGCAAGGAGGTTACTGTGGTGCGTAAAGCGAGTTACCCTTCCCACTTCTGCTAGTTTTACTGAGATGTCTTGTCCCGTGCGAATTGGCCAATTAATATTACAGACGTCCTGAGGTAAAATTGCATTACTCCACGTCCCCACGTAAAACTAATCCCGTCCGAATAGGGCTTTTATGCAACATGAACCGAAGCAAACATTGGTAACTAGATGTGATAGAATCCAGGTATATGAAAGATTTCAGAAAAGTTTAACTTCATGCAAATATAGAGCAATGACTACCAATGGGCGTGACGACAGTAGAGCATTGAGATCCTTCGCAAAGAGCACATGCTTTTTTCCTTTATTTTCATTAAGAAAACCAATTTGTTGCCAAATGGAATGCTAGTTGCACCACCCAATGAGATATATAATTACTATGGAAACCAAAGTCAGATATGCCTACTGGTGACTTCATTGTACAGCTGCTTGCAGCAATAAAATCACTGTATGTGTGAACGTAGCATTAGTGCTCTGCTCCAAGTGTTCTCAGCTGCTGTATAACCTTTCATGATCAAGACTTTAAAACGAAGAGGTGGCTTGGATAGACTACTGTATGTGGAACGACCCATGTTCGCCTCCCTATTCGGTAGCTGTTGTGTGATGGGGAGAACTTGGCAAATAATAAAACTGGGAGAAAATGGTGTTAGAAGAACATCACAGTCATTTTTATCAGTTTTTAACTATGCTTATATACAATGTACAATGAAAATACAATGTACTTCCGAGAAAGTACGGGTAAAAAAGTACTAACACTGGAGGAAAAATCCTAACAATATCAAGAAAAGCGCATGAAACAACAACTAAACTATTTAAGCAATCAGAATAAAAGCATTCAGAAGACTAGCAGAAAAACTCTCTATATAGATATAATTACAGCCATTTTGTTACTGTATAATTTATGCTTTGGTTTTATTTTCTATGCTCATGTTGTATCAGATCACTAACTGAAATGCCTCATGGCTTAGAAACAATCTCTTTAGCTTTGTCCTTGTGACTTGAGTCCTGATGTCACTGCTCTCAAATACTAGAGCGTTGTAAAACACAGGACATACATTTATACATTAGAGCTTCGTCGAGAGATAATAGAGCGATAAGCGAGTAGGTCTAACATTAGAAGAAGCAGAAGGAGATGAAAAGAGAGTATTTGCTCTTTCTCTTTTTAGTATCTGTGATAATGCTAAATGTGACATGAGAAAGTGCGCTATCAAGGCAGTTCAAGGTGCCCTAATCCCAGGGCTTAATCCCTGCCATAAATCCATCTGTTATCAGTTCTGTCCCTGTGCAGCTACCACACAAAGACTCTCCTTTACATCAGCGAGAGAGAGAGAGAGAGAGAGAGAGAGAGAGAGAGAGAGAGAGAGAGAGATATCCTACTGCCCCCTGTCTTTGGCACATTGATTTATTGTGCCACTCTGGCCTGTGTTCCTTTAGGACAACTTTGTGTGTATGTGTGTGTGTGTGTGTGTGTCTGTGTGTGTGTTTTTCCTATGTTTAGACCAGTTGACTTGAACATATGTAGTCTAATGCAGAAATCACACACATTTGTATTCAGACCTCAGACGTAACCCTTAAGATAGTTAGGAATGGGCGGAGTTTGACTAAAATATAAGCGCTTGTGTTGGAAAGAAAACAAACAAACAAACAGACAAACCCCACAAATTGTTTCTATTCGAAACTGTATCTGAATCTGAGTTTAGGTTGTTGTGTCGGTGCGGTGTGTGTCATCTCAGCTAGTGAAATCCCATGTGCTACATGCTACCATCGTTTAAGCTTGTGTACCTGTGTGGCACAAAACCTTAACTTCTGCCCCTTTCATGAAGACAGCTTCTGCTACATGTAAGGAAGAAAAAAGCATGGATAGATTGAGGGATGACAGCTTGATCATGACCCCTGCGACCCCCTCAGAGAATACTGGGAGCACCATCCCTGGGAAAGGCTCTTAGAGAGCATGCAGGAACTTATCACAACGGGCCCCAAACATGACATGTCTCCTCTGAAGAATACACACATTGTCCGATGCGTCATGTGGGTTTTCTTAACTGCACCGAACGACAGAATGAAATATAGTACATTTTTCTGGTATAAATGTCGATTGCACTTCACAGAAACATTTTAGGCTCCACTCAGTAGTCCACTTTATTAGGAACACCGCTGGAACTGGTCAAGCTTTAATTGTAGCCTCAAACTAAAGCTGTTCTGCTCACCAGAGTTATGGATATTCCGTTTGCTAGAGGAGGTATAAGATATGAGATTAGATATGTTTAGGAGTTATTTAAGTGTTCTATTGATTTTTAAACATAGTTAAGCATTCTGCTGTCTGAAATGAGGTTGGTGGTTCATTTCACCTCTGATACCCCTTTTCCACCAAAAAGAACCTGGTGCTGGTTCAGAGCTAGCGCTGGTGCTGGTTCAAAGTTGGTTCCACTGGTGAACCTTCTAAGAACCGGTTTGCCTTTCCACCGGCTAGAGAGCCGTCACAGAGCCGAGTCTGACGTCACTGTAAACGTGTCACGTGTCCCAGCAACTTTAGCGCAGCAGCGGCAAACACAAACACAACAATGGCGGATGTTGCTTTACTGTTAATGCTCATGGCTTTGTGAACCTACATTAACATCCAAACACAGCGAATCCAACGTGTACGTGCAGCTCCATGTAATCTGTATAAACGGAGGTTGTAATCGAGAAAATACATAACATTATTTTATCATTAACACAGAAAAAAGTTAGCCTTAGCATGTAGCTACCTACTGTCATGTGTAATGATAATGTATCATATTGCGGTAAAGTAAAAGTGTAGTAAACATTAGTATACTTAAGGTACATTATCAAATGCGCTAACAGTAGCCCCGCCCACAGCCCCTGACACAAGCGGTTCTTAAGTCTAGACCAGCAACGTTTTGGTGCTACTTAAGAACCACTTTTCCTGGTTCAGAGCCGGTGCTTTGGCTGTCGAAAAAAAAGAACTGGTTCTAAATTAGGCTCTGTCTCCGAACCAGCATTCAAACTACCTCGGTGGAAAAGGGGCATGAGAGATGAAGGAACAAAAGGTTCTGGTTTGAAGATAACTCATGCCTTGGTGAGTAGGCACGGCCAGTCGTCACTCGTTAACTGATCGCAAGTTGTGGGAGGGAACATAAACAACAAGGAGAGTGTTGAAGTAGCGCTGTTTAAGAGAAGATCTTGTGTGTGATTATCATGGCCTTGAAGATACGTCTCAGCTGAAAAAATACAGTCTAGGCATTCTCCTGGTTAAAGGACACATAAAGTACGTTAAAACCTTTCATTTCATACTAAAGTTTAAAATAAATACCTTCGTATGCTTTAATTTATTGTCTAAATCAGATTTAAATGTCATTGGTAAGTCAGTGGTATCAGAGGACAAATCAGCATTCAGCCTTTCATATATGCTAGACTACATTTATAAAGGCTTATATTATGTGTGTATGTGTGTGTCCAGGAAAATGTGCCTACTAAAGATGAATGAATGAATGAAGTGTGTGGGTGCGTATTTGTCACTGTGCAGTGAGTGTGTGTGTGTGTGTGTGTGTGTGTGTGTGTGTGTGTTTGTGAGTCCATATGTTCGTATCTCTTTTTTCTAAAGTTATTTGTGTATATGTGTACAACTGCTTTTAATTGTCAATCTAAAAGTTTGTGGGTTTGTGTATGCTTGTCATTTTTGAAGTGTGTGCGTGTGTGTGTGTGTGTGTGTATGTGTGTTTGTCCCAAACGAGTGCACGTGAAGTGTGAGACACACAGCAGGAATTCCACGGCTCTCTGTCACTTCCTGCCCCCGCTCCCAGAGAGTGGGTGTCTACCTCCCTGTGTGTGTGTGTGTATTTGTGTGAGAAAAAGAAAGAGAGATAGACAGTAAGATAGACAGCCAAAGAGAGGGATTAAAACAGAGACAAAGAGAAACAGACAATCAGAGAGAGAGAGAGAGAGAGAGAGAGAGAGAGAGAGAATCCACTCACAGTAATGGAGGCTTTAATCTTGCTCCATTATTTATAAGAAGAAAGACAAAATTAATTAAATATAAAAAGTGTTGTTGTTTGAAAAAATAAATAAAAAATGAGCGATTTAATGTAATTAATTAATCAAAAGCACCAAGCACCAGTTAGCTTGTTCGAGCACTGCGACACAATCAGAACGTTTGAGATATCAACAATGATATTGTAATTCAGTAGCTAAACACAAGGGGGCTCGTTTAGAGGAGAATAATTCAACATGGTGTAAAGATAAGTTCATTTTAACACCAGTGATTTTTTTTCGTCTATTATATCTTCTTGTCTATGTAGAGCCATACAAGGTCCAGTGAAAGAGTCGTTACTATAGAAACAATGACGTGTTTCAAGCTAAGAACAAGCTACAAAGCAACACCTTCTGACCAATCAGAATCGAGCATCCAGTAGCAATGTTGTTGAATTGAATGGAAGAACCTGGACTAAATGCTAGAACTGGAAAATATAAAATATAAAACTAAAATAAGCCAGGAAATCTTTTCTTCCTGTTTTCTTCCTGTTTTCTTCTTTTTTTTTTTTTGTTGAAAACTCATATTTTCTATCTGACAGCTAACAGAAATCCTCTTTAATGCTAACAGATCACTTTATAACCAGGTCATAACATTTCCCAGGAATTGTGTCCTGATAGATTAGATTAGATTCTAAGGGGAGTTTATGCTGATTGGCTGCTCATCATTTTCCTCATAAAAACACAAATTCTCAACGATCAGATGTGGAAAAATCAAAACCGAAAGTGAGCCTGATTTTTAAAATGTGATTTGTAATTCAACATAATTAGCTAGAATTTTTGAATCTTAGTCTCAAACCAGCAATGGTAATAAATTCAAATCTGAACATTAAACGAATGCCTTATACTGAAAATGAAATGAAAAGCAAGTGAAATATTCTTTATTATTGTCTGATCAATTAAATAGTATTTTACAGTTTAAGTTTACAATAAAATAAATAATAGATTATTTAACCTATTTCTAGAGATAAAAAGTTATTTTACTTACTTTTATATTTGCTTTTACTTCAAATCAGTGTTTAATAGGAGGAAAATTAGCCACATTAAAGCAAACAAACAAACTAACACATACTTTCTTAAGCTTGAAATGAGTAACAAGGTGTAGTTTGAAAAATCTTAGATTTGCTTTAGGAAATATTGGATGTACTGGACTACATTTAAGATATTGTCAAGATGTCCATTTCATTTCTTTTTTAATTCCAAAAAATATCGGAAATGTTTAACGTATCGTTTCAAGTTAGCTTTTGATTAAAACTTATGTCTATATTTACATTTAGCAGACATCCTTATCCAGAGACTTACTGAAGTCTCTATCAGTAAAGACATCTGTACTGGTTCACCAAACCCATCAATCTAAAAATAAATAAATAAATAAATAAATAAATAAATAAATAAATAAATAAATAAAAAACTTTCTTGGGAGAAATTTATCAGAATTCTGAAATATAAAAGACAGAATACATATTTGGTCTTTTACTTATTATTTTCTATTTTGTATTTTATTATTATTATTATTATTATTATTATTATTATTATTATTATTATTATTATTATTTACACTTTTAATTTCTTTGGGATTCTTATTTTTGTTACATTTAGATTGCTGCATTGTATGTATGAAAAGTGGTACACAAATATAGTTTTATTATTATTATTATTATTATTATTATTATTATTATTATTATTAGTAGTAGTAGTAGTAGTAGTAGTAGTAGTAGTAGAACAGGATTCATGGGAAGGGATGCATGTGATGATTTAGCGTCGTCTGGCTGTAAAATGCCAGTGACTGATAGAAAACACAGCAGCACCCTGACAAGTGCAGATTCAGTAAAAAATTGAAATTGTGAATTCCATGAGATCTGAGAATCCTGGAGGTGCAACACCAATATAGCTCAGACAGATGAGAAAAAATATATATAATCAAAATTCTTTCCAGAAATATTTTTTGTTCGCAACACAATGTTTTATGTTATTATTTTTCTGCATTCATTAAATACCTTAGAATTTTTTTTGAAAGAAAGTTGGGGACATTTAATTAAAAATAATAATAATAATAATAAATATTTCAAGACCAAAAATAAAAACTCAGAGATTATTAGTTAAATGGAGGGATGATGTTGGTCAGCAGCAGAATGGTAAAAAATTCTTTTTTATCATTGGTTACACATTCTGCACTTTCTGTTCATTTATAGTTAAGTTTAATGTCACAGCAAGAGTTTGCACTTAAAATAAAATTATTCAGGAAATAAACTAGTAAATTAGTGAATGAACAACGGATCATTTAAACAAGGTTTAAATCCTAAGTAAAATGAATGTAAAATGTATATGAATACGTTGGTTATATATGGTTAACCATAGCACTATAGCACTTAAACTTAAGAAACAAGTGAGGTTTCAAAACATTTCATAACACAATAGAATTAGGCTTTAGAGCAAAATTAAAAATTGTTTACAACGCTAAAAGTTAAATCAGTTCAAAGTTTTGGAAAATGCAAATCTTAAATGCAAATTGAGTTCAGAATCCCACCACCATATTAGTATGCAAACAGGAAACATCAAATTGAACAAAAGTTTAACATAAATCTTTTACATATTTTTAAAAAAATTTTTTAAAACTTTTTCTTTTTAAGTTTTTGCCAAATTTACAGAAACATTGAATGATTTTTATTCTTTAGTGTTACAGATGTAAACACCTCATCCCTCGCATTCTTTTGCTCTATTTTAAGACTTCCCATGACTGGTCCTTCTCTAATGTTAAAAAATAAATAAAATAAAAACAAAAAAGGTCTTCTTTATGAAAGATTTAACTTATAAGAGATGAGACATTCTTAACAACACATCTTTAGATGTTTGAGATTTTGTGATTGAGTTGTTGATCTTATTAAGAAAGAATTAGAATTGTTGATATAATAAAACAAACCTGAAACATTAGCGCATGAATGTACAGTGAGTTACAATACTGTGTGTGTGTGTGTATGTGTGTGTTTGTGGCAGCTGCAGGGGCAGTAAAAGCAGAGGAAGCAGCACCGGGGAGGTCCGCTTGTCATGCGCTCGGTGTGTTTGCCCCCATGACTCAGTGCAGCTCCACACACTGGTGTTGATTGCAGCACTGATGTTGAATGCAGGGTTGTAATCTAGCCGTAAGACCGGTGTGTTTACTGCAGATGTGTCAGCATTGTCATGTAGGGCAGCATTAACTCCAGACCTTTGTTTTTCATCAATCCACTCAGAGACCACTTTCTCCGAGTGAAAGAGGGGGGCCTGAGATTACAAGGGATTTGTGCTGTCAAGGGCAAAGCGACGATAGAGCTGGAGATGTGTGAGGACTTTCACATCCAGTGAAAAGCTCCGTGGAGGAGCATCAAGGTTATACCACTTTACCTTCTTATTTGTTACTAGACATTTTACTAAAATATCCTGGATAAGGTCATAGACTAGATAATACTCCAAACAATAAACAAACAAATAAATAAATACATGGAAACAACCTGAAAATTTGACAAATATTATCCCCAAAAATCTCATAAGCTTATACTAAACATTCTTATTTATTATTATTTTTTAAAAACTGAGATGATTTTTTAACTGAATGATTTCAGATGTGAGTGTAAAAATACTGTATGTTGAATTTTACTAATGTAGTACATTTTGTATAATATAATCAATATTAATTTTAAAATAGAATTATTTTTAATAATATTATGTATTAATATTATTATTATAATAAATAAATTAATTAATTAATCTATATGGGGAAAAAAATTAATAGCTTGAAATATAAATATTTAAAATATTCATTTGTGAAATGAAAAGAAAAATGATCTGACATTGGAATAATAAAACGTGAAGTTTAAAACATCTAAAAGCAACCAAAAACAAAGTTTTAGAAGTAATGTGCGGTACGACTCTAAGAGATATATTTATTGGCCTATATATAAAGTACCTTTCTTTGTACCATAGTTGATTGAATCTTTGATTCACTAAGATTCATTTTGTTATTTGTTTAGATGTTTAAAATGTATAAATGGTGTATTTTTCAACTGCAAATACCTCTGACAAATATAATAATATACCTAATAATATTTGTTAATAATTGTATGTAGAAATAATAAAACACAGCTTTGACATATTAAAAAAATGAGGTACTCTTAGTGAGACAGTGTTTGTGGTGTCAATACTAGAAACTTGGGGAGATCTGTAGTGCCGTTTTATGGAAATTTTTAAAATCATGTTGGTATTTTACTCATTTTTACTCATTAGAGTTAACGCATTTACCTTAGTCATTATGACTGCTGGGTGTTTATTTATTTACTAAATGAAAAAATTTATTTAAGCTTGTTACATTTCATTTCTTGTAAGAATATCCAGTGTGTTAATGTCATATTATTTCATTATGGAGGAGAATAAAGATAATAAAATTGTATAGGTGTTTAATACTAAAATATTATAGAAGCATTAATGATTTGTGATTAATATGAAAATAAATATAAAAACATCACCAGCATATAGTGAGTCTTAGAGATTGTGGACAAAAGTGGATGTTCTGGTTCGAGTGGACTTTAGATCACTAACTACTTTGTCAGCTTTAACTTCTGTGAAGCGATACAAAAAAAAAATTAGGGACCGCATCTGTAAAAGTGAGCTTTTTTGTGTGTTTGTGTGAATAGGACACATTTGGTTTGTTTTGGATGGGTTACACTGCGGTTTCCCTCCAACCACATTCCAAAATGCAGCTTTCTGCCAGCTCCAAAGTGTTTGCTTTCTTGGCTCGGACGCCCGGATCGGGGCTTGTTTGTGTCTTTTTGTGTATGTTTTGGCCAGACGCGTGACCTTTTAGTGGCACAAACTTTTGCTTGCTGTGTTCCATCTGGCTAAACACTCATCCAGAAGTGTATGTGTGTGTTTGTGTGTGTCTGTGGGTTTAATACTTGAAAACAAAAATGATTATTATTATTATTATTATTATTATTATTATTATTATTATTATTATTATTATTATTATTATTATTATTATTGTCTGTATTATACAAATTGTCTTTTACCTAAACTAAACCATAATCCCTGCTGAGTCCTCAAATTTGATTGGCTGATTGATCTGCTATCTGTCCTCCTAATACTTTAGTGTTTCTATAGTAACTATGCACACAGGGATGTATATATTCTTTCACAAATGTGGACTAGAATATATTATATTGTGATGTTTGGTAGAAGCCTTTCCGATTCCGATTCATGACAAGTATTTTTTTTTCTCCTATTAAAAAGGCAAAGTGTATAAATTCTTAGAGTTGTCTTAAGACAGGTCCTATGGTCTAGTTGGATATTAACTCAAGCCTGAGTCAGGTTGTGGGGAAAAAAAAAATACTAAAAGCGCATGGTTTCTCTCAGGTTGTGTACTCCCACACATACACCACAGGGGGGAGGAGAGGGATGAGAAGGTTGATGAGGAGGAGGAGGTGGAGGAGGAGGAGGGCCGTCCTTTCAGTGCCCTTCTTCTCTTTCTGTCAGGAAGACTTTGGACAGGGAGTGGGTGGACAAATGAAAGACCCCCTGACCACTTCTTTGTCTCTCTCTCCCCAATTCCAATCAGCTCAGATTGTGACAAAAGCAACGTCTCTTTTGTCTTGATTAAGCTTGTCCAGCTTGTTGGAGGCACAAATCAGGGTCTGAGACATTAATGTGGATTGGATGTAAAACCCGTCCCCCAATCCGCCACTCTTCAATCGCTCGTCCAAAAAAAAAAAATAATGACTAGCCTCTGACATGAGCATGCCATGTCCGTTATTAATGGCTGCTAAAATGTAGCTACCTCAAGGTCTCGTGCTGAATAAATATCATTCATCACCAGCACAATTCAAACAAGCAAGATAGATGGGTATTAAAGCACATACTTTTGTCCAATAGTGATGAAAGTAAGGTGTGTGTGGAACTATGAATGGTTAACATGTTGAACACAGGAAAAATATTTAACTCCTTAAGCAGGGGAGAGTGCAAACATACACCAATGTTTCACTGAATGTTATCTCATTTCTGTCTTCAGAATGCAAACTGCAAGCTAACAAGGACTGCATGTGTCTTGTGAAAGTAAAATCTTTTGAAACACCTTGTTAAGGAAAATAGACTCCTGGATTCGGTGCTCGAACTGTAGTTTCTAGTCTCTCGGCTGTTCTACCCGAAGTGTAGTAAGACCATCTTTGACCAAAAAGTGTTCAGTCCAAATTAGAGCAAAGAATTTTAATGGGTTCTAGCTAATGGGATCTAATTGGAGAGACTGGGAGGTAAGGATAGTAGCAACTAAGAAAGGGGGGGGGGGGGGGAGGCTCAGGTTTCACAGGGACGCCGGACACGAGAGACATTAGCGCAATTAAATGGAAGCTGAACTTTCATTCTTTCTATTCTTTTTTTTCTTCTTCAGAAAATGGTAGAGGCCATGAGAGAAGTGAAGGGATGAAATGGTGGAATTTGGGAAGGAGTTAAAATTACGTACAGATTTCAGATTAAGTTAGATGTACAATCTTTACACGTATACAGTATGCTGTATGTGTATATCGCCATTAAAGTGAGATTTACACAGAAACTTTTTTCAGTTTATTTGTGATTTTTGCCATGAGGGAAGACAAATATTCTGTTATAGGAAAGATATAACAGTACATACACCATAGCAATTTGTTAACATTACCAATGGGTTAATTTACTACATGTAACAACATGTACTTTTTATCCATTTATAACTATGTTTTATACCTGGGGAGCATCGAACATATTCCGTTATTCTAGATTTAAATAAAGAATTGTTTTATCACTAGATTTGTTTTTTATTTTGGAATTAATAAGATAAAAAATGTAGAATCGCAACTTAACAAAATTGCAAACACTGACACCAGGGATTCCTTTTATTAATGTTAACTTTGACAGAAATCATCGCTATACCATGGCTTTCTATATAAAATAAAATCTAAAATCGGCTAAATCCTTAGCAGTGGAATTATGGAAGTTAGCTGTTACTATGGAAACAATAAAAATATTCATTAGCATTATGGTTGGAAAACGTTTAAAAGGCACCAATGAAATGTTTTTTTTTTTTTTTAAAGAAAGCTACAGTATTGTTCTTAATCTCAAGTATTATCTCAGAATAATTGGATTTTATAGAAAAAAGAAGTAATAAATAAAATGTCCTGTTTATTCTGAAGCTGAAATGTTTTTGGTACGTTGCTGTATGAATACTGCTGTAGCATGTTTATTGTTTCAGATCATACTCCTAGTGAGTGAAAATGGAATATATATAAATAAATATATGCTTTGACAGGTTTGGTGGATGGCTTTTCTCTAGACACGTTGGGCTCTCGAGGCTGTTGAGTGGTATTTTTGGAGACGGTTCTTATCAGACCCCGACGGGTTTCTTGAATTTTGACACCATCAAAATGCCAAAGGAGAAGCGCTGGGCATTGTGGGGCCTGACAGAAAAAAAAAAGTTGGAGCCAGAGGGGTCACAAGATGACAAGTCAGACAAGATCAAGACCACCAGTGAGTCTGTTAGCACCACACTATCACACACTTTCACATGCCCAAGAGAAACATTCCCTACAGTATAGAAAAAACCCTCTAAGAAACTTAGAAAGCAAGATCATCCTTTTGGCTATTTTTTTTTTTCTCTTTGCACCATCATCTATCCTGAAGACAGTCCCATGTTGGAAAACATTGCTGACGGTCTAGACTCTAGCATTACATAAAAAAAATCTTTCAAAAACATATTTGTTTGGTTTAGTTTTGTTTGTTATGAGTCTCAGATTAAATGTAGTGTCTGGAATTGAAGTGTGTTCCCCTTCTGACCAATCAGAATCTGGAATTCTTTCTTCTTTTGTGCCATCGAGAGAACATCAAGCCGAAACAATTCGTCTATGAAAGACGGCGACACAATTACCGCTAATTGCTGTGCTCATTCTAGCAGCTTAATGTGTGAGCTGACTCCTGTTTTGCTGTAATATTGATGTCATCTTCCTGTTGTTACTTTAAACACAGCTCAATTTACACCTCCGGTAATTAAAGTCTCAGAGAGCAAGCGTTTCTAAACGGCTTATCAACCGTCTAGCATCTGTAACCGTCGCCGCTGCTTCTGTACTTCTTAATTAACGAAGCCAGATGTCTTACGTATTCCTTATTCACCATCCGCATGATCCAAAGCCAAAAAAGAAAAAAAATCACACTTTTCTTACTATAAGGATCTGTAATTACACGCAACACGGCAACACGGCGCACTTACTGTATGATCATTAACGATCACAGAATCTTACTTTCCACTTGGGTTCCATGTCCCAAGCTGAGCCTCGGAAATCAATATGCCAAGAAGAACAGATGGATGTATGACGATGTGTACGGAATTCCTGATATTCGCATATCTAAGTAAAGGCCTGATGCTCCGAAATCCAATTGGGATCTCATATTAGTGTTTACACCAATCCAGTGTCAGCTACCTGACCATTTATTTCAAAAAGCATTGCCATTGTTATTGTATGTATGTGCCTGTGCATACAGCCATACGTCTGTCCTTATTGCTTGCATATGGCATTATTTGCTTTGGCGCACATGTGTGTGTGCTCTCAATTGGCAAAGGAGCGTTTGAGCAAATGAAATAACAAAATGGCCTCCTGTGTTTCCTGCCTTACTGCAAGCACCTGCTGCTGTTTGCTGCTTCTGTTTACACATCAAACCTCACGTCTCTGACAGAACTCGCAACTTCGACACCTACAGATGTATGTGGAATGACAACAAAGTCTTTCTTCTTCTTTAAAATAAGTTAGAAATAAAACATAACAGGGAAAATATCGTTCTCGTCAACAATGGAAAAGCAACAAAGTTGAACGAAGAGCAATTTGATATCACTGTGGGTATTTTTAACCATTATTGGCTACATTTAATGTTGGACAGCATTTGCAAGTTAATTTGTGTTTTCACTTACTCGAACGTTCCTTCCACATTTAGTAAGTTACAAATTGCTGTCAGTGGAGACGCCTTCATTAAAAGCTAAATAAACATCAGCATAGATAAGCTATTAGCCTTAGGTTATGCTGTACAAATCCGAGTAAATTTATTCGATGTCATTATATAAACAGACTATTGTACTCTGAATTACAGCCATTATATAAGACGAATGAAGTAAAACCTCGTGGCCAATAGGATTTGAGAATCTGACGGCGTTGTGGTATAAAATTAAATTTAAAACAATTCTGCTGAGAAATATTTTGCTTTTCGGAAAAAAAAAGAAAGGTCTTCCATGCTTGCGGTCACAGCAAAGTACTGAAATGTTTCATGAGATGTTTCACGGTGACTCTTTGCACCTGAGACCATCGCCTTCTGCCTTTTTATTTTCCTCCCCTGCTCCGCTTGCAGTGTTAAGTAGAGTCGAGCCGTGACAGCTGCTGAGGTGCTGTGAGACAGCCTCGTGATGTCTTCCCCCTGCTAATGACTCCACTTGTTTTTTTCCCAGCGTTGTGGGACACCCTAGACCATTAAAGATCCACTACAGTGTTAAACATCTGAAGCCAGCTTTTACTAGCTAGCGCTGGACTGTTATTTACATTCTATGTAGACTTTAAAGAGCAGAGGACTTAGCGATGAGAACATAGGCTAGGTGCAAAACCCCTCAAGGTGCCGGTGTGGCCTGGGTTTTAATTTATTAATTTTTTTTTTGAAGGTATATGTTTGTGTGTATGTTAGCAAAGACTGGGCCAGTTTGCCTCAATTTACCTCATGCTAAATCCTCCTGTGATATTAGCAGCGTCCGAGTAAAATATATCACATGTCTGAGAAGTCAACGGAGAAATTAATACGGTAAAAATGAAGGAAAACAACACTGCAGCCTAGCAAAACCTTCCTAATGAATATCTATATTAGCTCTCTTTTCTCAATTACAAATAGAATGAAGGAAAGACCATCAGAGACTGTTTGTTGATGGTGATTAGGAATGTCTTCGCTGAAGATTGATTTCTCTTTCACCCAGGGAGACGAGCATAAGCACGGACGAAGCAAGCTAGTGCTTGATTAGCCAAGTCTTGAATCCATTGGTATGCTCCAGAGAGAAAGCTCTCTCTAGCTGAGAAGTAACGGTCTTCACGATAACAACACAATTTCAAATAGTCTGCAGTCTGAACTCATTGCAAGGTCCAGTTGCATAAAATTCCTTGAACTAGCATGAATGCATTTTCAACACTGTGATCACTAAATAATAAACAATAAGTATCCTTTCCTTATTAATGTCTCTAAGCATGTGACTGGTCTGATGCACTGCCTTTTATCTTAATAATTCTAGCTTCACCGTTGGATTTGACCCAGAAGACACGATGGTTAATGTTGTTCTCATACATTTGTTGGTTTTGTTATAGAATGTTTTCATATACTGGGTTTAGTCCAATGAAGCACTTTACTGGACCACAGACAACCACAAGATCATTTCTTTGGTGTACTTGTCAAGAAGTGTATAAAAACAGCAGCCCTATCGAAATCCATCCTGTAGATAAGAGCAAGCTTTCTAAGCTTGCCGATTTTTTATTAAGCAGAGGTTTTTAGCCCCCTTCTGAGCATTCGTTCAATGTGTAAACCTCTCCATCATGTTCTTTGTTCCTTCATCCGATCCACCTACACAGCTCCAGACTGCTGAGCGGATTCTTTCAATGCGCTCGGGCTGTATTCATCCCCCTCTCCAGAGCTCCAGCGATCTTCCACTGAATATTTTCGAGAGCTTCCATCTCCCAGTCGGGAGCAGAATACGTTTTGCACAACTGTATATAATGTACGTAAAGGTCTGAAATGAGCTGCATTAAGAGGAATGGGTGGGGATATAATATTTGCCAGGATGTCGGAAATTCCCTCGAGGGTTGTTTGGGCGCTCTGCCTGGACAATACAGATGTGTGGGCAGATGCCATCTGGGGTTCGGAGAACAAAACCCGGGTGTGGGGGGGCAGCATTAGGGGAATTCAATCAGGTGACCTGAGAATCCAGGAGGAGAATGAAAAATGGTCCGAGTGTAATCAATCAAAATGGATGGTGACACAAATGACCGAGAACAACGGGCGCGAGGTGAAAGCGGTGCCCCCCGCCCACTGGTGCTGGCTGTCAATACGGACCCGACGTGATTGGAGAAGACTAACCACTGCCTCCTCAGGGCTAATTGGGCCTTTATGGTTGCGCAGCGTCTCGTGCAGTTTGGGAAAATAAAACGCCATTCTCCTCAACACTTTTGAGTGACAATCGATGTCGGGCGCCCATCTCGGAACGCCAGATGCTCCTCCCGGCGTCATTATGCCCGTCGAAATGTTTTCGGCGGAGCAACGACGGCGCCACAAAGCGTCACGAATGTGGCCCTTGGAGACTGAAGTCCAAACGTCACCTGCTCCTCAGGCTAATGCCATTATACGAAAAAGATCCCAACGGGCCCCAAACTATCAACAATTCATCTGCTGTTCTGGCCAATGGGCTGCCAGGAAGTACCCGCTGCGTTCACACAAAAACTAGCATGCTAAATGTGTGAGAGAACCGCAATCTGGTGTTTATGTAAGACTCATGTTCTAAGGTGCACAAGTTAGCTTAAAGGGATACTGCACCTTGTTTGTCCAAGCTTTTGCCCATACCTATACATTTTGCTATCTCAGAACCTTCTAGCTTGTTGAATTTGGCTAATTCTTGGATAACGTGTCTCTCAACAAAACACTCCACTTTAACTCTAACCATTTGACATACTATTTGGACGATTAACGATGTTCCTTTCATCGTTCCCAGAGACAGGGAGTCATTCTGTTGCTTACAGAACACATTTATGAGTGAGTCTGCCTTGGTTTTTTGCATACGATTGTATAAAACATACAATTTATATAAAAGAAAAATAAAATAAAATAAATAATCACAAATAATGTTCACACGACAGTGATGATGAATTCTCACATCGGATTGGTCAGGTGTTTATCAAACAATATATAATACCAGCTATACTAGCATTGTAGCCTCAAATAGGTAAAATCGCAGATTTATATTGATGCATTTTATACATATTTAAATCACACAACACACCCTTACTCCATTACTATGTTTTTTAAATAATAATAATAATAATAATAATAATAATAATAATAATAATAATAATAATAATAATAACAAGATATAATAAAATATACTTTGGAATATTTATTTGTTAGATAGAGTTTTTTTTATTTCAGACTTACAGTTTTGACCTCTTTTTGAAAATCTGCTCTTATTTTTTATTTGCCATTTTCAATAAAAATTACAATTAAAAATAGCTATTTTTAATTAGCTATTTAAGACTTTGTTTACAAATACAGATATATTTATGCATGAGCATTTTAACACAACAGTGTCCAGTGTCATAAAGTTTTCTGGCATGACGGAGGAGTTTATAAGTTTCTGGATCTTCGTAACGTCCACAGCGATGTCCATGGATAGAGATGGGGGGGGGGGGGGGACAGAAAGAGACAAAGAAAGGGGGGACAGAGAGAGACAGAGACAGAGAGGGGGGGACAGAGAGAGAGAGAGAGTGTGTCTTGTCTTCTGCAACATCAAATGTAACTAGAAATGGATAAAAAATGATGATATGTTAAACATTCCTTATTTTAAATGTATTTTTTTGCCAAATAAACCTGGTAGAAGAATAAAAGAAAAAAAAATGATTTGATGTTTGCTATGATGGTATGATGTTATTGGAAAAATCCTTCGTAATGATTATTTACCTAGAAATTCATGTCCCTGGGCTTTTATTTCTTTCTGTTCTTTCTTTATTTTTATTTTTATTCTTTTACTAGTAAGTCCTGGCTGTTTCTAAAAAGTCTTAAAATGCTTTGCATGTGGACAAAAGACGGTTACAGGTCGATTCTTGGACAGAATGCACGGATGCGCGAGCATCTGCTGAGCTACAGTATTGACGAAATCTACACGGTGGAACGAAGGCGCGCTCGTGGAAGTGGGCGTCCTGGAGGCGCGTGATTGACATTTTGACGCGTCAAACATACGCAGCAGCCTCCCGTAGGTGAAATCCCAAACGATTCACTTTATTCTTCTATCCACGGTAGAAATGCACAGCACATAAGATCCAAATTCTTACGTTGTGCACGTGTCCGACCGAGATTTCTGACGTGTTATTCTTTACGCGACCGATAGACGGCGCCTTTGGACTTCTTACGCACCAGTATAAACAATGCATCTGCTCTGGACACTCATTCCATCATCTAAACTGACATACATAAACACAAACGTTTGTGCATTTAAACCCCCCCCCCCCCCCCCCCCGGGTGTGTGTGTGTGTGTGTGTGTGTGTGTGTGTGTGTGTGTAGTAATGGTGTCTTCACACACTAACCAGACATATTTGACTTATTTCAAATGAATCAGGACTAAAAATTAAAATCAGCTTGTCCTAAAATCCCTACATTATGTCTGTATGAATGTTTTAAAAAAACTGAACTTTACAGTGTTTGCTTTAAAAACCCCAAAATTGAGGTGCTCTCTCTCTCTCTCTCTCTCACCTCTCTCTCTCTCTCTCTCTCTCTCTCTCTCACCTCTCTCTCTCTCTCTCTCTCTCTCTCTCCTCTCTCTCACCTCTACCTCTCCCTCTCCCTCTTATACCCCCCCTCTCTCTTATACCCCCCTCTCTTACCTCTCTCTCTCTCTCTCTCTCTCTCTTTACACTGTTTAGGTATTCCAGGACACGGTGAGACTTTTTTAACGCCACATGATTGGTTGCCTTAGTGTGACGGACAGCCCAGCAGGCCCCGCCCCTTCGTGTTGTCGAGGAGCGCGCGGCGCTTTTCGCTCTTCACTCGCTGCTTGCGCGACTTCGGCGGCGCTCGCGAAACGGCGCAAATGGCAACAATCGCGTTCTCGGCGACTTGCGCTCTCTTATTATGGATAACACACATAGCTTCGAGTGCGCGGGTTTATCCTCCAAATGAAGGTAAGGAGCACGGAAATGACTGGGATCTTATTTCTGTGCGCAACGGAGATTTTACGCAGATTCAGGTTTAGGTTGGTTTTTTTTATTGGTGTGATAATGTGATATATTCTTCTACTAATGCGCTCTGAAGGCGCACTGACGCAAAACAAGTTGACTAATCACGCCAGATTGTTTATTTATTTCATTTATTTATTCGGTGTACAGATTTTCTTAATTGCGGTGCCAAAGTCCCTTAACCTTTTACGCACCGGGACCAGGATCGCGCTAAATGAGCTGAAAAGCCAACAGAGATGAAAAAAAAACAATCAAAACACGTAGACAGAACAAATACATGCTGATCAAACTATTTACAGAATTATTTTTTCAGAAATTTATAAATCTCCTTTGAGAAAAGTTTTAAAAAATGTTTTCGTTCATGTCGCCTAATTATTAATGAATTTCCCACAACGACATATATATATGAATAAAAACTGTAAAGCAACCATGAATTATTTAATTAATAATTTCATTCATTCATAAATAAATAAATAAATAAATAAATAAATAAATAAATCCGGAATTTTGATTGATTTGGCAATCTACAGTTCTTGAATACCCATCATTTTATATTTCCTTTATTTGCATTTTGATTTCTTGTGAATTTATTGAAATTTCCAATCAAACATCCCTAAATAATCTGAAATACATGGTGAAATGTGAGCTCACACAATAGAAACTGGAAAATAAATAAATAAATAAATAAATCAAAATCTCAGTGTTTTGTTTTGATACTTTTGACCAAAAGGGATGATTTCAATCAGATCTTTTGACTTCAAACACGTTTTACAGCAAAGCAAACGGTTACGAGAAAAATGGAAAAACATTTTTGCCTTTATGGCAAGAGAATATTTTATACAGGGCAGCAAAAGAAAACCAGAAGTAAACGAGAATTTGTGATCCTTCTATAGATAACATTCTCGCTCTATCTATAATAGGAGAGATCTGTCTCAAGTCAGGCCAGTGTTTTATGCACTAGACTTGAAAGTAAGAATCATTTTAAGACTAAATCACACATGAACATTTGGTCTATAATAAATAACAAACATAAAAAGAAATTATTAGTAGTATTGTAGTAATCATATAAAATATAAAGATAAAACCATCTTCACCCCATGGTTGTCGTATGTCTTATTTCTTTCTTTGCAGTGACTTTACTGGACTCGAGAACAGTACAGGGTGAGCTGAAATGGGTTTCCAGTCCTACAGAAGGAGGGGTAAGTCATTAAAAAACTAAACCAAACTAAAGCAAACACAATTCCCAGCTGGATTTAATGGTTTCTTCGTCAAGAAGACTTTTGAGGCATTTGTGTTTCAGCCATTAAGTTATTACAGCACAGAAACAAGAGGCGAAAGGAGATAAACAGTCAATAAGTTGCTTATTGTAAAGGAATTTTTGGATAGATAATGTATTTTTTTAAACAATGCCACCCAGAATACGATCTAGAAGCAAAATTCCAGCTTGGTGAAGAAGGAAAAATGATATCTCTTTCTGTGGCCTCAAGTAGCTATACTACATTGAAAATGGCTTCATTGCAGCGACAGTTGGAAACCGTCATAAATCATGAAAGGCCTTTTGGGATTTCTCTGTCAGTTCAGCATTTATTTTTTTTTTTGCTTTAAACTTTCAGCAGATTCATGCATGGACATAATACATTTATTGATGGCTGTGGTAAATCTTGGTGAGATTTCTGTAATAAAACAAAAATGTACACTTTTTGCCAAGTGAACGCTGAAAGTGTACGACTGGAGTGTTAAAGGTTTTCTGAACCCAAAAAAGTTACGTGATTCTAAATTGAAAAGAAAGAAAGAAAAAACAACAAAACAAAACACAAAGAATTAAATACTGATGTTCAGATAAAGCATCAATTATCTAGGTGCATCTTTGCTAATACAGATTTGGTCTCAGATGTATAAAGGTCTACTAGATACTTGACAACTTGACATAGACTTGAGTGCTTCCAGATTTCAAGTACAGTTAGGGCCAAATCTTTTGAAACAATTTGCATAAAAAACTCAGAGAGGGAATAATGTTTCCAAACAATCTAAGCAGCAAGATTTTACTGTTTGAGAAATTCCCACTTTCGAAGTTTACTTTGCAAATGCTTTTATTCTGATGGGAGCTGATGGGATGGCAGATGTGTGATTAAATTCTCATCAGCAAGTGATCGATGCAATGTAATCTGAGTGTGCGGTGTGGGACGTAGTGCACCTGCTGAGACAAGGGTATCCATAACAAAATCTATCTTTCTCACCCGTCTTTCTGTCAGTGGGAAGAAGTAAGCATCATGGACGAGAAGAACACGCCCATCCGAACGTACCAAGTGTGCAACGTGATGGAACCTAGCCAAAACAACTGGCTTCGGACAGACTGGATCGCACGTGGAGCGGCCCAGCGCATTTATGTTGAGATCAAGTTTACTCTGCGTGACTGCAACAGCTTACCAGGCGTTATGGGCACCTGCAAGGAGACGTTCAACCTCTACTATTATGAATCCAACAACGACAAAGAGCGATACATCCGTGAGAACCAGTTCATCAAGATTGACACGATTGCCGCTGATGAGAGCTTTACGCAGGTGGACATTGGAGACCGCATCATGAAGCTCAACACCGAGGTACGGGATGTGGGAGTCTTGACACGCAAAGGCTTCTACTTGGCCTTCCAGGATGTGGGGGCATGCATCGCCCTGGTGTCTGTGCGGATTTTTTACAAGAAGTGCCCACTTACAGTACGCAACCTTGCGCAGTTTCCAGACACCACCACGGGTGCGGATACGTCATCGCTGGTGGAGGTCCGTGGCTCGTGTGTGGACAACTCAGAGGAGCGTGAAGTACCCAAGATGTATTGCGGTGCTGATGGAGAGTGGCTGGTACCAATTGGAAGCTGCCTGTGTAACCCAGGATTTGAGGAGCGAGCAGGAGCATGCCAAGGTAGGCTGTCTGGTATCTCTATTTGTGTTTTTTGATAAAGTCCATAGTTTATCTTCCTGGCTTGTGGGTTCTTCTGAGGTTCCTGAGCCATGTGTATCTCTCTTGGAAGTGCTGCACAGGTTCCTATATATATATATATATATATATATATATATATATATATATATATATATATATATTCCAAATAATATTATACAGCAAACTCATGGGTATTTAGTTTCCAGACAAGAATTAAAAAGCAAGATGTCACGCTTCGAAACACGTGTTGTGTTTTCTCAGCTGGACAATGTTAGATGTTTGCTCCACTCCAGACAGCTGGACACTTAGCAGAACTCACTGGACTAAAGAGGCCACTGCTGGATCTTTCTGTTCCATATCAGAATGTCTTAGCAAGAAGCATTGCTGCTAATCCTTTTTGTTCAGGCCCCAGCCATTCAGCATATTCCTTAGAAATACACTTTAAATTAGATCATAGGTGTGATTTCTGTTAAACTGACTTCCTCTCGCTGTCTGTGAAGGTGAGAGAGTTTTGTTTGAGAGAACAACAAAAGTATTGTGAGGAACGAAAATTCCCCACCCCCCACCCTTCAACTTCTCACTGTCTGTGGTTTGGTAAAAGGGTTCAAGAAGGGCTTCCCAGCATCTGGGTGAAGCTGAGGTCAGTAAAAATGAACAGCAGAACCTTGAGATAGGCAGACAGTTTAAGAACGCCCCCTGCCCTTTTTTTTACGCCCCTTTAAAAGGCATCTGGTCCAAGAGAGGGTCAGAGCTTGTGCACGCTTGATAAACGGCATGCTGGCCAGTCCACTGTCGGTTATTTATGAGGGCAATCTCAGTGGACTAATTACATGACAAATACACAGTGTAATTTAGGGTTCCATTGGGCTCGGGAGGAGGGGGGGGTTGTACAATCTCTGCAGGCGGTCTCTCAATGAATGTGTCCGGGTGGTTGCTTAAATGGATTCACTTTTAAGAAAATGGGTAGTTTTTCTTGGTACTCTTTTGTTTCCGCTGCTAGATGGCATTCCACTCTCTTGCGTCTTTGGGTTCTGTCTCTCCCTTCCTCTCTTGCGCACTCTTTCTTCTCTTTGTTCAGCTGTTACGATTTAAAACGAAAAGCTGCCATAATTCAGGCAAATCTGAAAGGCCATATGGTGACTTGGTGAAGAATTCAAGATCTTGTTTGAGTTTAGTCCCTTTTAGATATCATATTTGGTGGCAAGTCTCACCAAAGTCAAACACACAGAATAAGAGAACTATATTCTAATGTATTGTCTGTTAGATTCCAAAGTGCAGGTGCCGTGGATGATTCTAGTACACATGCTATTTTCATTAGCTCTTTACCCTGGTTCAAGAATCCACCCTGCTAGGGATTAACCCATCGGATATCATCCTCCGCAAAACAACAATTGACCGCATCCTCATTGAGGAAAGTTCAAAAGGTGGGCCACTCTCCCAGGATGAGTGGCAGTGTCTCCTTAATAAGCCCATATGGATAAGGAAGGGACTTATGGGTTCACTTTCAATGTGAGGGTTGTTGCAAGGGGGAGAGGATGAGCTCAATGGGGTATCTATTGAGAATAAGGTATATGAGGCTCATAGCCCAGGAGGCGTGAGCTGTACCATTTGCTTGATTGTCGGGCATGCCCGGGATATCTGTAGGGGTGGCTGGGAGTGAGAAGAGAGGAACACTAGATAGGGTCAGAGGGGTCATCCCAGTTTTTCCCTTCACACCCACGCAGAGACCAGGGTCATGGCCGAGATTGATTAAGACGTCAAAGTTTTGACAGCTGCATCTGAGCCGCGATGATCGAGACAGTTGACAGGAGCCACGGAGACCTTAAGTATGAATGGAAGCAAAAAAAAGGACACAGAATACGATTCTGTCTTTTGTGAGAGTTTTTTAGGCTTCTGCATAGTGCATCTGCCAAAAGGTTTGAAATAAAGAAAGTGACAATCAGTTATTTCAACAACAATGGTGTGATTTCTCTAACCCGGACAGAACCGTTACACATGTAGGTAGGGAGAAAAAAGCGTGAAACGGTATGAAGCTGTACGTGCGTGACATTTTGGGCAAAATGGAGTTATAGGACTTAGTGTGATGAGAAACTGCCCTTTGTTTGCTTGATATTGAATAGCTGATGCTGATTTTTTTTAAAGGACAATGAAAATTGGACATTGAGATTTCTAACCAAAAAATCAGGACAGGATTTGTGCGATTGTTACACCAAGTGTGAACTGGAACTTAATATTTAAACACATCTTGCTAAAAACAAGTGTGCTCAATAAATAAAAAAAAGCTGAGCATTGTATGCCTGTGTATGTGTGTAAGCCATGTCCATCTAATTACACAAAGCTAGCTTGTTTATCTCAATGCTGTCATAATTATGAGCAGGTGTGTGGGGTTCATCGTCGGTTTCAACCGGGTCTTGTTGTTAATTGTTTTTTTTTCTCCAGCAGACAATAGACTTCATCCGCTGAAAATGCTTCCCGTTATGAATATTCATTATTTCCGTCCTTTATTCCTGCGCTTTTGATGGCAAGCGCATATGTTGATTCCTCTCACAATCCCTTTCAGTTGTGCATCCAGGGCTCCTGTGCTGGACAGTGAATGGGCCGTCAGCTGTCTTGAGTAGGAATGAGAGACAGAGAAAGAGTGAAGGAAACGATGCTCTTTGATATATACCATTTGCATATTTTTGTAGGTGAAATTGCAAAGGCAGCAAACTTGCGTCTGTTGCGCACAATAGCGTTCCGTTCTCTTTCTATACAAGAGGCAGAAGAGTAGGCGTTTCTTTCTTTTTCTTTTTTTTTTAATGCAGCAAACAGTCTGGGATCATTGGGACATTTAAATTTAAATGAGGTAGCTAACTGTCTTCCATTACTTGTTCACATCTGAATAGGATTTGCTTGATTTCTGAATGTGACACAAGGAATTTAGCCTCCTTCCTACCAATGCTTCAATTTGAGTCCTTGTCACTGTCAAAGTTCTGTTGTTTGCCTTGAGCGACAGTGTGTGTGTTTTTCCTGGCGTATGTGTGTGCATTCTCCTTGACCCCATGCTGTTGATCTTGGTTGGTTGCTCATGCTCGGAAATGCCCCTGACATCTCCCAGCCCTTCACTTGTCAAAAGGCTGATGGATGATGGGTTTCCGAGTGTCCACGGTTATTGAGACAGAAAAAGAAAAAGACTTAACTTCATTTGTTGAATCACTACATTTTTACAGCAAGCTACCTTTGCTAGCCTAAAACAATTTCCCTTATCCTGCTTACTGTTAGTGCGCTACTACCTTAGCCACAGTAAAGCAAAACACCTTGCTATAAAGTCGTAATATATAGTGTGTAGGCATTGTGAAAGTTCTACAAATTCTATCTCTGGAACATTTGTGTAAGTATTTGTGAAGTAAGCACGATTTGGTAATCCCGCTAAGTCAGTCCATCAGAGTAGCCTCAAATGTGAGTCTTTGTGTTTTTCATTGACTTGCATTTCATGTGTGTGAGGCGTATCGACTCCCGGCTTGAACGACTCTCGCCTCGTCCTTGCCTGTTAACCCAGGATCTTTTTAAACCAGAACACACTAATGTTCGTTTGAAGAGGTGTCCATCACCATCACCACAAGACAACACTACCCATCGGTTGGCGCTGAGCAGTTAGCGCTTTGCTGCTTTCTTTTAAAGCTGGCCTCTGTCCAACAGGGTCAGAGGTCTTCTCAGTTAGCATCAGGCAGGGATGAGAATGACAATGGGTGAAACGTAGGAAAACTAGAACCATCCTTTCCTTCACTGCCCTAGTGATTTAAATGTAGGGCAGATTAAACTTGACATTCACCATCACCACCGAGTGCTTTTGTTTTTGGTTTTGATTAGAACGTTGCCAACATTTCTTCAGACAAACGCACCAGATGGATTGTGGGAATCAGTGAATGCGCTTGTTTTGTTCCTCTAATGAAGCATTTGGAAAGGCGTCATAGCTTGATTTATGATGACAAATGACACAAATGAAATCCAAGTACCATTTGGTAAATCAACTCTGGATAAACACTAGACTGTTTCATTGCAGGAGAAGAGAAAAAAATAGCTGGATTTGAAGGAGATTCTTTGTCAAATTCCCTCAAGTTCTGTTTAAAAACTCAAGCCCATAAACTGTAAAAGTGAACTAATGAAAGTTCTTACAAATACGTGTCTCGGAAATGCTAACACTGCTAAAAACGATGGACAGTACAAAAATGAGGTGCAGGAATGCTTTTTTTTTTTAATAATGGTTGTTGACTTGTACCAAGGTCCTGCCGAATTCTCGATTCTGATTGGTCAGAAAGGTGTTGATCGATTGATCAATTTCCATAGTAGTTCCACTGCAAGATTTCTGTTATTGTTACAATAGTAACACAAAGACTTCTATTGTGAACATATATGGAAGAGGGGCTTAAGTAACAATTATTGAAAGAGTCTCGAGTGTCTGTGCTGGAGGATGGACAGATTTAGATTCAGATTTTCATAATAACGCTTGATGAAAAAGAACAGACATGCTGGTGAAGAACTAGCTATTTATAGCTGAAGTACATATATACATGTCTACATTAAATTTTCAGTATATTTTGCAACTATGCATATATTTAAAGAGGGTGTTTGTTATACTTGTTAAGAGTATACTTACATATTATCTTATGGTCAACTAAAGATATCGAAACGTGTGTTCTACTCTGACGCAGATACAACCATGTCATACGATCCATGGTAGCTTTCGTTCGTTTTCTTTGAAGGGAATTATTCCTTTAACTTGCCGTCCTGTGGGAAAACTATTCGAGATGTGGGCTCATATTTTTCTCACTGGGGGGCGATTCTTGACTGAAGTGGCCTGGGGTAGGCTCCCTCTAAGTCTGTTTACCCGAGATCCGATAGGACGTCAGTTAACAGATGTCAATTAGCTCAGAGTGCGTGCGTAAGAGCGGCGGCCAGTTGAAAAGATGGATGGAGTAATGGGATTATTTAAGGTCCAGCAGCCTTGTTTCCACAATGCGGTATAATCGAGGTAATTATGCCCGAGGGCTCACCATGCTAACTGAACAATAGGTATTAATACTTGTAATTATTTGGAGAGTCTGAGGTATGGTGGGCCTGAATTCTCCCAGATGAACTGAATGGGTTTGTTCTATTACCTTAAGATATTCGAGTGGATTTGAGCCCTTTCAAACCAGCTGCTTGGACTCAACCACTTGGTTTGACATTGGAAGCAATTAGTTTTGACTTTTTACGGCTTATGATGAAGAGACCGCTTTCATGGATGCCTTGGTAATACAGGTAGCTGGTAGCGACAACCTTATCTAGGTGAATAAACATACCAAGGTCTCTGTGGCCCAGTTAGAAACAATGAAGGTGTGAGTTTGGTTGTTAAAAACTAGAAAGTGCATTTGAGGTAGAATTCTGCTATTTTCTTGGCTAAAAACATTCCACCTTTTTCCATCTGGTTCCCATTTCAGCTCTCAGTATTAGTGGTCCAACACTCTTGGAAAAGGCATGAAAATATCTCAACCAAGTTGGTCTCAGGTCAATTTGAAGGTGGCATTGCGAACTCATGGATAAGCTAGCGAAACAGGCTGTGTTAGCCACAATGGGAGCCAGTCTGGTGTCCTATATAATTAGCACATTTGTGTGACCGGTCGTTAACAAGCTTGCCAAGAATTGTTCCAGAGGTGCAATGAAGGAACGGAATGAACACCAACTCATAGTACAGCAGTCGAAATTTTGAACCCCACAGACATAACACACACTTAGTCTGTGTGTGGACATCGTGTTTGAGTTAAACGTATTCTACCAAAATAAAGTCTAAACCTCTGCAAGAGCTGACGGATTGTAACTCAGCTGTCGCGGTCATGGCGTTGACACTATAGCGCTTTAGAATTTGGAGACAGCAATTAATCAGAGGGTATGCTGGCACAGGACCTCACTCGACACGTATTACAAAAAATGATAATGTGCACACACACGATAGGAACATTTCAGTGGACCCTTGTTTCAATATTAGTCTAGATTAGGACACTTCCGTGTGTGCTGAAACGAGACGCTACGAAATAAATTGTTAAAATGACGTTAATGTGTTTTCTGTACATACCAGTTTCTGGTACATTTGTGCTCGGTACAACTAGCATGTATCCAGCTTGCCCCGCTGCGGAGGCAGGAGCTAGTTGCAAAGCGAGGATGTCTATTCAGTTCCTAGCTTACTATACACACACACACACACGCACACACACACTTTGCTTTGTGAATCTGGAGCTCTTTGAAGGCCCTTAGCTAGAGGGGGACCGAAGCTGACAGTGAGAACATTAGCATGTCAAAAGCCTGCTGAATCAATAGGACCCTTCTCTCTGCCTCGATTTCTCTCTCTCTGCCTGGCGCTAACACACACAGGCCTCTCCATTCAATGGCACTCAGCGCGACCTACTGTAGGAAAGGTGCTCTACTAATACGTGCGCTGCAGGGGAGAGAAATGGGAAGGGGGGGTTCGAGAGAGACCTATTTATATTGTACCACTGGATATGAAGTGGATATTTTAGATTTTGGGGATTGTGCATATGGTGGGTTGTTTAAGGAAAACTGCAGAATTTAACTTTTGGTCTGGTATTTACATTATTACTGTAAGAAGTTAGCTTTTGCTTTGCTATGCTGGCATCACAGGGGGATATTGTTGTTGTTGCCCAAGTAACAGTTTTGCTTTGTAGCAGCAAAAAAATCTAAAATGAAGACGTGAACATAAAAGCTGTAGCTTTGGACATTTTAGCAATGTGAGCTAGCTAGGTAAAGTACTTAAAGCACCACCGACTTCAGGTACTGTGTTCAGTGCTTTCTGTTAACCAGAGTAAAAACAGAGCAACGAATGATCTTCCAACTAGGGGGGAAAAAAAGAAAGAATCCGGAAACTCAGAAGGGTCTCTTCAACCCTGTGTTCAGCAAATGACAAAATCTTTAATAAGTATTTTTGGATAAATCAAAATAAGGAAATATTAGCTGGTTAACACTGTAACAAACGTATACAGTTAGCTAGCTTGTTTGTTGTATCCATGCTGTCCAACCACAAACTTTGGACGACAATTGCATGGGGGTTCAAGACGTAGGTTCTGAGTTAAGGCTAATTAATATGCTTAGAGTTTTGAAGAATTTGCTCATTTTCTGAAGAGAAACAACATTACAGATATATTGTGGCAAACGTTTTGTTTGAAAAAGGTTAGCCGTGCATTAGTTGGGGAAATAAAAGCACACTATCCAAGGTACCAAAGCAATTACCAACGAGAGCGCTCCAAGGGAGACAGGAGATGGAGAGAGTGTGAGAAAACCATTGGAAATTAGGCTTTTGAATCTGTGATACTGTGGATAAAAAACACGTCGGAGAGCTGCGAATGAGTCTGGAGGAATGTGAGATGGCCGTCTCTGGTGAAATTCATGCCCTGCTACAGCTGTGCCAATCACTCATAGAGGGAAAGACAATGAGCTGAAGCCGCTTACCTCTTTTTTCTCCTGTCACCTGCTGCAGTCTAACCCCATGCCGGGTTCGAGACATTCCTCCAGCTTTCAGTCAATCACTCGGTGTGTGTGTGTGTATGTGTGTGTGTGGAGGAGGGCCTCTTGTCCATCAGCTCTGGACCCCAGGCTGGGAAGTGTTTGTGATTCCATATGAAGTCCATAGCCGTTGGGGTTGCTTAATGCACTTTGCTGTCCTCTTTTTCTCCTTTGGGACTTTCATAACGTACAAACTCATCAGGACATGCAGCACAGATGGCCAACAATGTCCTTTTATGTGTGGCGTGTGAAGGTTACTGATCTGTCCTTACCGAAGCTGGAGATTTTCTTATTTTCACCTCTGAACTTTAAACGAATAGGGACAGTGTCATTGGTGTATCAGTTAAACCTGATGTTGGCATGATCCTGTTAAAAAAAAGTTAATCTTTTATTTATATCTATATTTGCATCTTAATGCCGAGAGGAAAAAGAGATAAAGAGACAGAGGAAGTATGATGAGAAGGAGAGTAATGAATGAATATGCGAATACCTGTGGATTAAAGCTTTAGAACCTTCGACAGCAAGGATGGCTCGCTGGTGACGGATGAGTCTCACCGAGGCTAACGCCAGATCAATCATCATCTACCACACACACACACACACACAGCTGAGTTAGCATGCGGCATGGCACAGGGCCTTGTCTCATTCCAATCAGCCCCTGGAAACGTAATTAATACGTGAAAATTGAGCGTGAATCAATCAATGAGCTAATCAGTTCACACACCACAGAGAAGGGATGCTAATTATCTCTTTCTTTCCTTGTGCTATGTTTGGGTGTATTAGCAAATTAAGGTGGAATTAGCGTGGCGATTCAAGGAACTGAGGGGACAGAAATAAAGAATATTTGAAGTAACAACTCAAGTTCGTAATGATAATACAGTAGTAGTCATTTCTAGCCTAGTTTAATACAAGAAGACTCTACATAGGATTATAAAACAGCTAGCACAGCTATCATATAACTGTGAAGCATACTTTTAACTAGCATATTACCTACGAAAAATTTAGGATTCCCTTGATTATATATACATATTTTAGAAGCTTAGACATTACCTAGTGATTATATTTATGGTTTAGCTCTGTGTAGAATTCTTTGCTAATCGCTAACTAGCTAGTTATCATTTTTTATAATTATTAGCTGTGTGCTAACTGTTGAAATGTGAAGTGAAAAGTGTCTGAATATGTTTCTGAGCCTGGACTGGTCATATGAAACTAACAGGTGAAGGGAACAGTGTTTGTGTGTGTGTGTGTGTGTGTGTGTGTGTGTGTGTGTGTGTGAGAGAGAGAGAGAGAGAGAGAGAGAGTTTGTGTGTGGTATAGTGCCTTAACCTTCCTGTATCATGGCTAAAGAAGGATAAAGGATAAGCCAATGTCATAAAACTGCCACAAGTGTGTTAGCCATTAACAGATGTATTAGTGCTAACCCCATGAACACACACTTTCTCTGCAGTACCAGAGTGTGTATACCTGTTGTAATGTGTTTTCCTGTTAGCTCAGTATTCACTATAGCAGTATAGCAATGCTCTTGTTCCTCAAAAAAGAAATAAAATGAGTGTCGCGGCAAACAAAGCCCAGATCCTTCTTCACATCTTTGTAGCTTGATTCTGGGAGCATGGCCAAGCTGTTCTAATATTTCAAATCATACTATTTCATAATATTTCATTTTTTCCTTCCTCAGCCTCATTTTTTCCCCTGAGTGTTATAAAAAGAGAGTTTATTAGATGCATTTTGATTATAGCTTGGATGATTGGAAAAGCGAGTGGCTCCAGGCCTGGAGGAAAACTGAAACATGTGGCATCAACTCACTGCAGTGTTTCTCTAGTGTTTGTGTGTGTGAACAAGAAATATAATCTGGCACTGATATAGCAGTGCAAAGTGTCCAAGAGAACACAAACACACACACACACACACACACACACACACACACACACACACACACACACACACACAGTCTTTGAAGACCACCCAACACTGGTCTTTCGCTTTTCTGGTCCATGTTTTTTTTTCCTGTTCTCTCACCCTTTCTTGTCTTTTACATTTTTGGGATGAACTCTTTTTTTTTTCAGCTATTTAGCCAAGTCTACTTAGACTAAAAAAAAAAAATAAACATCATCATTCCAGATACATAATTTAAAAAATTCAGATAAAAAAAAAATCATATATCAGAATATCTTTTCTCCACATTAGTGGCTTAAATATTTCAAATAGCTATCAATAACCAAGCTTAGATTGATAAGTCTTTATTGATCGTCGCAAAACATTCGGTATGTAGCTCTTTCTTTTAACGTCAGGGTCATGTGACACACTTCAACGTACCAGCATCTTAGAACTTGTTATGAAATCCACCTCCTGGTCAAGGTGATTGGCTGTTGGTGAAAAACAATTTTTATGTATTCGTTCATGGAATACTAACTAGACTTAAACAATATATATATTTTACGTACGATGTGAGGACCGAATGCCACATCTCATAGTTGAAACGCTGTTTTAATTATATTAATTATTGTTTGTTACAAATTTGATCATATACATGCTTATGTTTTACTTTAATCCCTATTATACACTTAGCAAGCTAACTGTCTAGCCATATGTTAGGTTTCAGCAAAACGAAACAAAGCACGTTAGTAGATATTTAGCGCTGCACCTGTTATTCAATACAGTCAGCTGAATGGCCTACTTGGATTTCTTTTCTTTTTAGTTTTAAGAATTTTAAGATAGATTTTCCTAATACCTTTGACTACCTTTGTTCCCCAAACACTCTTGTGTCATGCTCTGGCAAAGGACTAGCATGCAATCGGGTGAAGCCTTACACCCAATAAAAGTCGTGTTAAAGTCTTTTCTTTCCTGCTGAACTCTCTCCTTTTTATGGGCGAGGCGAAGAGGACTGCTGACCCCTGAGTAACGAGCCAGTGCTTGTTAATTACACCTCCATTAAGTCATGAATGGAGAGATCAGCACTTCCCATGGCTTGTGGTTGGGGATTTTGCCGAGCTGGGGTGGGGGTGTATGGTGACTAGATGAAGATGTATGGATTAGAACAGGACTAAAGAAGACTATATATTGTCTACATTAATTGGTCTAGATGTTTAGATCTTAAAATGGTATTTGATATTCTATGTACAATGTAGGAAAGATGACGATTGTGATTATTATGTGATATTTTCAGGTGTAATCCATGACCAAAACAAAAAAAAAACAAGAAAATCCACAGACTTGTGGAATCTATTTTTGGTTCAAGCAATGCTGGTCCAATAATGAAATTCCATAGATGTCTCTGGCCTTTCATAACTGACATGAATACAAAATGTTTTGGAACTTCATTAAAAATTCCTAAAATAATGGATTTTACTCGTTTAACACATCTCACCATCATCTAATCTTCCTTAGCAACTCCTCCAATTAACTCCTTCCTTCAATTCCTGTTAAAAAGATCCGTCTCCCCTTTTGACCATTTTTTTAATTCCTCAGAGCACGGCCACAAAGCACGCCGTCCTCTTAAGGTCATGACCCCGAGCTTCCTATCTCTATTTCTCCCTCCGTCCCCCGCTGTTCTTTTGCCATGTTCGTTTCAGAGGATGACAGGCAAAACTTGTTAATCTCTTTTCGTCCCCAATCACACTCGATGTAGTGGCTGATTTGCCCCCGGGCAGACATTGATGGATGGGTTGTGCTGAAGAGATAGAAGACAGAGAAAGGTGGAGAGGTGTTAATCCGGCTCCTTGGGGCGCCATCACTTTTGCACGATTAAAAGCAGATAGTTGGACAGGGAAGAAATAGAGATTAAGTTTGAAGCGTTTGTCTTTTGGAGGAATTCCAATTTTGTACAAAAAAAAGAAGGAAAGAAAGCTAAAGAATTAACAGGTTGTTAAGTGAGACATCCAAAGCAAAAGCAAAACGCTTCTTTGTGATTACTTGAATTCAAATTCGTGCTATGTTTATAAAAGCCATTTTTGGATTGATTTCCAAATATACTGTATATATAAATTTTAATGTTTTTACGGAGTGTTTTACGGATTTTCCCACATGTTGATTTTGATATATTGCTCTAAAAGTCAAAGCTCCTATCAACAAAATGATGACTATATAGTAAGCGGTAAACTTTCCAGTAATACAGCTCAGCCATTGCATACCACAGACACGACAGACACACGCTCACGGACAACTCGTACCTTTTCTGAATGGCTAATCTTATCTATTTATAAGCTATATAAACTGTATCCCGGACTGCAGTAGGCTAAGTCTTCATCGACTGTTATAATTCATAGCTGAAACGTCAAAGTGTGTGTGTGCGCGCGGTGAGCATGTTAGGATAAATGACACAGTGCATTCCTGCACTATCGCTTCCTCTGTTAATTAGACTGTCATAAAACCATAGCGTTCTCTCTCTCATTGAAACATTCCTTAGCACTTCAATACAGCCTCATTCTGTGGTGCTGACCTGGCAACTGCATAAACACACACACACACACACACACACATTTACAATACATGAAGAAGAACTGAAGCATTGCTTTACAACAGTCTGTTTTTTTATATACTGTTGGAATATTTCTACTGTGAAGTTGTAATTAAATGAAACATCTTGTTAATGGAGATGGATCAATGCAAATTAATTCATGCTAAATTTTCTTTTCTCTCTCTTTTTTTTATTCCAGCTTGTAAGATCGGCTACTACAGGGCTTTAGCAAGTGACACCAGCTGCTCCAAATGTCCTCCTCATAGCTACTCGGTTCGTGAAGGCTCCACGTCATGTACATGCGACAAAGGATACTTCAGGTCTGAGACGGACCCCGCATCCATGCCGTGTACCCGTATGTATTCCATCCATAAGATAATAATATCACACAAGCATGAGGCTTTACAAGTCTGTGTCACTGTTCGCTAGTTCCTACAAGTCGAATCTATCTAGGAACTAGCAAGAATCGAGGCCTTTTTTGAAGGAAGTAACACTGATGATATATTTATTCCTAAACTTATTAAATATTCATGACATGACCTTATCTCATTTTCTGTTTCTTTAATGCAGCTAATAAACTTATTAACTGATGAATACCAGCATATTACTGCAGTGTTCTTGTCAGTGCTAATAATGAACGTCTTTGAGTTGTATTAGCAAAAAAAATGTAGAACTTTTGGAGTGAGCTCAGACTTTTGAACCTTGCACTTGTTTAGCTTGTCTGCAACCTGTTGATAGCCTTTTGCTCATTTCCCACACACACACACACACACACACACACACACACTTGAACACCTGGCAATCAACTTCAAATCCCATGACCCTTGTGAAATAAAGCATCTATAGCAGAAACAAGCTGTTTAAGTGTGTGTATGAGTGTGTACTCGAGTTTGTGTGTGTCTCTGTGTGTGTGTGTAAAGGAAAGCCAATGATAATATGTACCTTGTATGAGAGTATGAAGCGCATTAAACCAAAGTGCCTGCAGCTAGCTTGCTAAGGCTTCAAAAACAAAAGCACAAGCACGCATACGTGATAAACAGAAGCTAAACAGCCGTGGCGTGTCGAAAGATGCACTAATCTCTCAAGAAGTGACAGATGTGTGAGCCGAAAGAAACGTACATAAACAAATCGACTTTGGTAGGCTGTCCTCTGAAAGAGCGTTTGCTAATCACACTATTTGTTTATTCCGTTCTCTTTCACATTTTTCTACCCGGGTTTGACATGAAAAATAGAGAAATCATGAGAGAGAGGGATGAAGAGGACTGACCCCATTAGGATAAACCCTTCCATACCTTATTGTACTAAAATGAGCTTAATCAGCTGCTGTCTATCACTCGTCTCGACCCGGGCTTGGCTAGACCGGCTAATTACACAGGCTAAATAGAGTTTCACGAAAGAAGAAATCAGCGAGTAGCTGCAGTGCATATCAGGAATAAATATAGATGTAAATGCTGATCTGTTTTCTAACAGAACAAAAACAGCAAGATAATCAAATAAACCACATTTTAAAATGAAAGTTTGATGTGTAAACTGGGATTTGTATCATCCAATTAGCAGGAAAACAAATAACAAAACAAACAAAAAAGACAATAAGACGATATATAGCAAGCTAACTGCTAGTAAATGAAATGTTTTGTCACAGATAGACATGTTTTATTTCTGCTCTGTTTCAAATTCTGCTCCAATACAGCAGCCTTTCAAATTATAGGCCACTATTAAACCATAAAACTGTTTTATTAGTAATATTAGTAATATTAGCTATCTTACCAATATCTTACCAATATTAGCTTATTTTAACTTTAGCTGGATGTCACCAAAACTTGTATCACTTATAGTAAATTCTACATGAGTTTTTCATTGAAATGTTCTCAATTATGTCTTTAACTGTAGCAGTGAAAACTGACAATATTTAGGATTCTATTTAAATGAAAGCTGCTTTGTCATCCAAATTAGCTGACTTAGATTCACAACTAGCTAACTGCTAACATACAAGCTCATGACTGTTACAGGACATTTCATTAGCCGAGTTGTTTGAAATATTCTCAGTTATTTCTTTAACAGCAGTCAAAATTTCACAATGTAGTCCTCTAGTCAAATTTAAGCTAATTTCCTCTCTGTAAAAGTAGCTAACCTGGCATTGAAAAGAGCTGACTCAATGAGTCAATACTTTGAAATGAGTTGACTTCCAAACTAGCTAACTGCAAGTAAACTAGCTCCCTTTTCCACAGAGAATTTAGCCACTTTGGGGACATAGCCATCAGTCAAAACTATATATATATATATTATAAATAGGTTAGCTAGCTGCTCTAATGATTAGCAAATTAGCAATTTGTTTAATTAGACTTATTATATAATGTGTAAAATCTATTTCTTGTCAATAATATTACCTTACTGGTCAAAAGCAGTGGAATCTATTAAAAAAATCTTGTTTTTTTTTTTTTTTCTTTTAGCATTTACCATGCTAGCTAGGTAGCTAGTCATGTTTTGGATAAACCTTTTCATTTAGAAATGAAGGCAGTTTGAATAGAGTTTGTATTTCTCCTTTTACACAACTTTTGCAGGCAGTAATATATTTCTGCTGACAAAAAGAGTGCTCTGGTACAACAGCTAACTTTATTTACAAAGCGTAGCTATGTTTTCTGTAAGCTCGACTAGCATGTCGTAACATCCGTAGGATGTTTGGAGAAATGGCTTTTCATACTGTGGAAAAAAAGAAAAGAGAAACTCTGCCCTTTGCAAAATTTCTGTTTGTGGAAGAGTTTCTCGAGTTCTGGCTAGGGTTCAGAGTGCGTTTCATGCCGGTGACATTTATTTCTGCGAAAGCTTTTTATGTGTGTGTCTGTGTGTGTGTGTCTGTGTGTGTGTCTGTGTCTGTGTGGTCTAAACAGGGCACAAATGCACGCAAGGGTAAAGCAATTAGTATTAATAAGATTCCTATCAGCCACCCACTCGGTTATAGAGATGAACATCTCATGATCTCTCTCAAACACACACACACACACACACACACACACACAGTGCAAACAGAGGGGAATGCCTGCGGCGACGGTTTGTCATAAACGTAATTATGCCTAAATTCAGCAGCACCCGGTTTACAGACACACACACGCAATAAAAGGGCATGGGATTGTGTGGGTTTGTGAACTCATTTCATCCTCTCTCTCATTTTGCCAGTGCTGAATAAACACTGACCTAAATGTGCAAATATGGAATGACTTTGATCACTGTTCATGTCCAAATAATTTTTTTCAAATTTTTTTTATTTTGTTTAAAAAATTCTGGAAAAAGTTCATTGAATGACTCTAGCACTGCTAAAATATGGGATGTCTGCAAATATATTGGAACGTTTCCTAATCTAATTTGGCTTTTTATAATGAACCAAATCCCTTCTTGATGGGGGGAAAAAAAAGTTTAAACAACTCACATTAGATATCATAAAATTACTGATCCCCTGCATGCTTTGAGTGCCATTTTGGCAACTGGTAATGAGCCTATAACTATGATGAGGATGTGGATTCAGATTTTCTGTCATGTTTTTTAACATGCTTCATTTACCTCTAGAGCGAATTTATCCCATTTCATATTATAATCTAATCTCCTGCTCGCTTTGCTCCACCAGAACCACCTTCTGCCCCGCAGCACCTCATCTCCAATGTTAACGAGACATCGGTGAACTTGGAGTGGTCGGTGCCGGCGTTTTCAGGCGGAAGACAAGATCTTACTTACAACGTCGTGTGTAAACGATGCGGGCCTGACGGACAGCGGTGCGAGCCATGTGGCGTTGGCGTCCATTACTCGCCACAGCAGCTCAGCTTACGGACCACACGTGTCTCCATCAACGAGCTGCAGGCACACACCAACTACACTTTCCAAGTGTGGGCTGTCAACGGCGTGTCGCCGCAGAGCCCCGGACCTGATCAAGCCGCCTCGGTCACAGTCACCACCAACCAGGCCGGTGAGTGAGACAAACCCAAAATTTCTTATATGTTCTTCGCAATACAGTAACAATCCTCAGTTCTGATTGGTCAGAAGTTGTTGATTAATTTCCCATGAACTATTATAATAATTAACTATGGACTCACTTAATTGTTATAACCATGTTTGTTATACCCACAAGCAAAAAAAAAACGTTATTTACTTATTAATTAAACAGTGACAAAATGTTTATTTAGCATATTTGAGAGGAGTCTCCAAAACTAAAACCACTTCAAGATGTGCTGTAAATTACTGCTTGTTTTGCTATAACAGTATTCCCTATCATGATTGAATTGTTTGGCATTTTTGTTTTGTGTAATCTACATATTTAATCAAGTAGTCAAGCTGTTCTAACTATTGAAAAAGTAATGCTTTTTTCACACCCAGAGGTTGCCAGTTTATTATCTAGCCAAATGTATTAGCTATTAGCATAGCTTGTGCGTGTTTATGCACAATAATAAGAGCACTTTAAATGTCTTCACACATCATATAACGAAATTTTCATGGATACACAGCCGTATGACATCACCAAATACCAGTATAATGTCCTCATATGATTAGGTGCGAGGTTGATGCGTAGCATGCGTAGCACAAACGGCTGGAGTTTACTGCCCAAAAATGGAAAACCAGTTTTTTTTCTTCATCACAACTTGCTATGCAAGTGTCAAAAGCAATTACTCTGACAATAAAAGCATTTGCATTCCTGCATTTGTAAGCATGTGTATAGGATGCCTGGTTTGTTAGTGTTGAGTAGTAAATTTTTACAAGGTGTTTAATTACAGCTTGGTGAAGCCTTGGTGTATGTTTGTGCCTCATTAATGGCACACACACCTGTCCATGTGCATGTTACCAATTTGCCTGTTTCGGTCCAGCATTTAAAACACACACGACTGGACTTTTTTATGAGCCCGACTTCCAAATCAGCTCCCATTCCTTTATGTGCAGCCATTCAGACAAATAAAAGGCTGTAAGCTTCAACGTGATCTTAGACAGTCTCAGGAATGTGGATTTAAGGCTATATAGATTACAGCAGACTTGATTCCAATAATAAAGTCTGGCTACGAAAGAAAATAAAAAGCTCGCAAGTCGCCGCCTTTATCTCCGGGAAAACCGAGCCTGTCGTGCTGTTATAACGGGCGCCTTGGTGAGAGCAGCTTTCATACAGGGAACACGAAACCCACACTGATCAGCTGCTGCCGTTAAGCGACACTCCAAAGGGTTTTTCATCCTCGCCTCAGTGCGATAATGTAAACATATCTCGGTCGCTGTAATGGTTTATAGCTTCATGGGGCTAATATGTTTGTCTTTTAAACAAAGTTAAACAGCAGGGTTGAAAACTCTGCATCTGTCCCAAAAAGCAAATCAGTGATAATCCAGTAGGCTTAAAATCTACATAGGGTTGGTAGCACTCTCTCACACACTCACTCATTTTCTACCGCTTATCCGAACTACCTCGGATCACGGGGAGCCTGTGCCTATCTCAGGCGTCATCCGGCATCAAGGCAGGATACATCCTGGACGGAGTGCCAATCACACACTACGGACAATTTTCCAGAGATGCCAATCAACCTACCATGCATGTCTTTGGACCGGGGGAGGAAACCGGAGTACCCGGAGGAAACCCCCGAGGCACGGGGAGAACATGCAAACTCCACACACACAAGGCGGAGGCGGGAATCGAACCCCCAACCCTGGAGGTGTGAGGCAAACGTGCTAACCACTAAGCCACCGTGCCCCCTTGGATTGGTAGCATTTGCACCAAATTTTGGCGAATTATTTCTGCACCATTGGCAGTATCGACACCACCAATATACTTTCAGCCTAAAATTTGCCAGAATATCAAGCTTCCCGATTCTTGGGATCACCAAAACAAAAATCAGTTTTTTGGAATATTAAAATATTCACGCTTCAAATTCTTTGGTAAGAGCTAGACTGTCTCTCCATGTTTTTTTACTCTCTATTATTATCCAGCTTCCTCTCCAGTTTCATCCATCCAGGCCAAGCACATCATCCCAACTTACGACCCGACCCTGATGTGATAGGGACCATTTGTTGGTCCATTATACCCTTAGCATGGCTATTATTGCTATATATATATATATATATATATATATATATATATATATATATATATATATATATATATATATATGCGATAATATCTGCTATATATATATATATATATATATATATATATATATATATATATATGCGATATACCTTCAACCCAAAATGTGCCAGAATCCCGATCCCTGGGATCAGCAAACTGAAAAAAGTTCAGCTTTATTTTCAGTTTTAGGTTCTCTAGTGGGTGCTCTTAGCTGTGTAGATTTTCTCTCCATGTTGTTTTATTTTTTTTATTATTCTTTTCATTGTCTCCAGCTCCCTCTCCAGTTTCATCCATCCAGGCCAAGGACATCACCCGGCACGGCGTGATGCTGGCATGGCAGCAGCCTGAGAGGCCCAACGGTGTCATCCTGGAGTATGAGGTCAAGTACTATGAAAAGGTTAGTAGTATGTAATAGCAATCATAGCCTAAGATCATAACTGATCATCATAACCTTTACTTTCATAGAAAAAGGATCAAGAGAAAACTAGACAAAGAGAACCTGGCATGTATAGTAGAACTTTTTTACTTTTTTTAAAAAAAAGAATTGTAACTTGAAGGATGAAGGTTACTCGAGAGCAGGAAAGAAAGTGATTGAAAGTTTACTCACACACACACACACACACACACACACACACAAAAAAAAAACAAATCCACGAACACAGAGGCTTACATTTCGCTCCAGCAGCTACAAACCATGAATTATGGGACATAGAGGAAAAATCTCACTTGCTTTGTTTGCTTTGGTGTAGATTTGGATCTACCAAAGTGGTATGAATGCAGAGGAAAGCTCCAGGGATTTCTACTCAAGCAAATTCCGGTTCCACCCATAGGAGGGAGAGCAAACAATAGACAGGCACTTTGTTTTTTTTTTTCTTTAAAAATGTGGTTTGTGGTTTCCCCCCCACAGAAAGTTTCCCCCTTTATTTTTCATATCAGACTAGCGTAGAATTGTGGTCTGTGCGCTTCCTTTTTTTATCGCAAACAAAGCAGTCGATCACGTGGGTTTAGAGATATTTTAGACAAGACACTACAGGTAGACCTTTGACCAAGTGACGTCAACTTAAATGTTTTTTTCAGATGGTCTTAGAGATAAAATTTCACCTTTGTCTTTTACGCTTTAGTAATAAAGATATATAAACTCAACAACATCAGATTTATGGGTTTTTTCATCACCTTACAACTACACAAATTTAGAAAAGGCTTTAAGTTCCACCCACGATGCAATCGTAATTTTTATTTTCTGATAGTCATTACGATCATTTATGCTACGCATTTTAGTTACACATTTCCATTTGTTTTTGTGTGTAATCAGGATCAAAACGAGCGCAGCTATCGAATCATGAAGACGGCGTCCCGCAACGCTGATATCAAAGGCCTGAGTCCGCTCACCACGTACGTTTTCCACGTACGAGCACGCACAGCTGCTGGCTACGGAGAATTCAGCGCTCCTTTTGAATTCATGACCAACTCGGGTGTGTACACATATTTAAAAAAAAAAAGTTTGGGTAAAACAAACAAATGCATTTTTTTTTCTTACAAACAAAAAGACGTTGTTTGTTTTTTTTCCTTTCTAGTTTGAAAGTGGCTGATGTGTCTATAATTACAGACTGCTTTTTTTAAACAGATAGAGCTTTGTTAGCTCGATAGGGTCTATTTTGAAAAGAAAAAGAAAATGTCTGAGAGAGAAAAAAAAAAAAATAAAAAATAAAAATAAAACAGCAACAAAATGTTTATGTCTGTATAGTAACAGCTAAAGCTTTAAGATCTAGGACATGTATTTACGCATTAAAAGCTTTTCTTTCCACCTTCCAGTTCCTTCTCCGATTATCGGTGATGGTGCAAACTCCACGGTCCTTCTGGTCTCCGTTATCGGCAGCGTTGTCCTGCTGCTCATCTTCATCGCTGTCTTCGTCATCGGACGCAGGTATGCCAAAGCTTGTTTTCCCACGTATCCCTTAAACGCGAGCACTTCTTTTCTTCTCCATCCCGAAATTGACACTGTAAGCGTTATCAGCTGTGATTATCACCTCTGTCCCAAATTCCGATCACATCCCTAGTGAATGGGTTCTTTGTTTTCCAAAAAAAAAGCTCCCATTTCCTGACATTGTCCCAGTTCAAAAAAAAAAGAGAAAAGATAACACTTTTACACCTTAGCTATCTTTTTTCTAAACTTTTCTTTCAGGAGGATCGACATAATATATGCACCAAGAAAAAAAATATATATACACATATATACTGTACAACAAGGAATATTCTTCGGTTGTTGCCTAGCAACCTGCACCTATAATCACTGTATAATCACTATTTCAGGAAATATGAAGAATCTTGAGATAAGAAAGAGGTGTTATAAAAGAAATAACAAAATTGGGGGTGTGCTGTTATAGAAAAATAATTAACGATGAGATATAGTACAGTAATTTGCCAAAGATTACATTTTCTAATTAATTAAAGAACAATACATTTTCATGGATCTCTCTCTTACACACACACACACACACACACACACACACCAAAGCATTCAGGCGTTACAGCTTGGCCTTCTGTTCTACCTGTGGATCTTCCCCCTCCTCCCTGTCCTCACACACACTCTCCTTTTCTCTCTTTTTTTCACACAAACACACACACACACACAGACACACACCCTTCCTTTTTCTTTCTTTTTCTCCGTGCCCACCTCAGGGGGGCTTTTGTCAACACTGGGTTGCAGCCAAAGAAACAATAACAACACAGTCGCATTCCTGAAAAGGTTGATTTGACTCGCCCAGGTGACCCTGCACACAGCGGGGTGTGTACGTATGTGTTTGAAAGTGTGTTTGTTAGAACTCCTGCTGCTTAGACCAGGTGACCCTGGAGCTCTCTGGAAGAGAGGGGAATTGGTCATGTTTGTGCTTGTGTGTTGAGAGGAGGGAGTGTGTATTTGGATAGGGTTGACCATTTCGGACACTTCCTGCATCTCTCTCTGTCTCTCTCTCTCTCTCTCTCTCTCTCTCTCTCTCTCTCTTCCTCCCTCTCACACACCTTTTTTTGGTTTCTGAGCTTTGAAAGCTTTAGCATTATTGACTCCTTAAGGCTCCTTAAGGACTCTCAGAACATTTTTTTGTATTGTTTTGGCTAGGAGGAGTAAATACAGCAAAGCCAAGCAAGATTCAGATGAAGAGAAACACCTACACCCAGGTAATAAGACGAGCATCGACTAAACATATCAATACACTGACTGATTTTGCTGGAGAAGATGAGTAAAAAGGAACAAAGGGAATGCAGCAAATGAGTGTTGACAGGAGCCTGCGAAAAAAGCGTGGCATGAATAGAAATCAGATGTCTCTTATTTTGCTGTGAGTTTTGCCTGCACTACTGTTAGTTCCTGCATTCATCTCTACTTCTCTTCCTCTCTCTCTCTCTCCATCCATCTATCCATCCATCCATTCACAGGGGTGCGGATCTATGTGGACCCTTTCACGTACGAGGACCCCAACCAGGCAGTGCGTGAATTCGCCAAAGAGATCGACGCCTCCTGCATTAAGATCGAAAAGGTCATCGGCATCGGTAAGAAGCCCTCCGGCTGTGTCCCATTCATAGTTCACAATGTTCCAATCGCTTTATTTGCTGCAAAAAAAAAGACGTCCTCTAAATACACTACTCTTTGAAATCCCAGCAAATTGTGTCACAGTTATATAACACAGTGCGGCGTTTATTTCGCAGGTGAGTTCGGCGAAGTGTGTAGCGGGCGCCTGAAGATGCCGGGGAAAAGAGAGATCTGTGTGGCCATCAAAACCCTCAAAGCTGGATACACAGAGAAGCAAAGACGTGATTTCCTAAGCGAGGCCAGCATCATGGGCCAGTTCGATCACCCCAACATCATCCGCCTTGAGGGAGTCGTCACTAAATGTGAGTACTGTTGGATGAAGCAGGAGGAAACTCAGCCCAGATTTAATTCTCAAGTCTCCTTGAGCCTTGGAGGCATTTCAAGCCTTCACCTCTCGGAACTGCAACTCGGTTTGCTCAGTCGAAATTTCTGGCTTTATTTTTTTTTATTCCCAGTTTAATAAGTTTAGGGTTTGACACGGCGCTTGGCATTAAAAGCACCCTTGAGTGCTGTTCTCTTGCTTCACATTCTAAATTACCCAATGCACCGTAATCACTATTTGGCGCCCAGCTTAAATAAAAAAATAATATATCTAAAACTACATACTCTATTACATACTCCCTTTTTTCCACCTTGATGAGAATCGAGCTCGTCTTTTCCAGTGGCTGCTTCTCTGCCAGCCAGGGAATCTTGGCAGACTGGCAGGTATCACATCTCAGCTTTTTAGTATCGCTGTGTTGATTGAAAGTATCTGCCTGTAGATGTGAATTAAGCAAGGACATTTTGACATCTGTTCTCTGCCATAACTCCTACTGAGCAGCTTACATTTTTCAAACTTTTCCCAGAGTAGCACATTTACAGTACGTACATTGAGGGCAAAGTAGATTGGCTCATTATTAACTATAGTTCATAGTTTCTTTTTGTAAGGGGAAATTTCCATGACCTGTGCTGCTGTTGCCCCTGATTTGCACAATACCTTACTTAATTTACTCCTGTTTTTAATGCAAATGCATGACATGGAAACCTGATTCCAGCGAAAGTGACCTTCTAAATGGTTAAATAACTATGTACTATTTACAAATGTGGTGGGCAGAAAAGAATCACAGAATGCGTCAAAACTTGAGGCTGATGGGTTACAACAGCAGAAAACCCGCCTTGATGTTGAGATTTTCTCCATTAAATGAATGCCATAGGGTGACAAAACGAAAATAATTGGCTTGATTGATCCTCCCAACCAGTCCTATGGAGCAGGTGGACTGAAAGATCTTCAGTTCTATTCTTACAACTTCAGGTCCTTTTTGCAATTCATTCACATTTACTTTCCCCATAGAACAGAGAACAATGCAGAATGCAAAATCGAAGGAAGCTAAGAGTCTACAGTTTAATACCACCTTGAGATAACATTTCTGACATCAGAACATTAACCAGACCTGTATTTTGACCTGTATCTGCATAGATAGTTGTATAGATTGCATTGCTGTCTGATAATTGTAGAGGTGCAGGTCGTCCTATTAAAGTATAGAAAGATATTTATAGGAGAGAAACAAATGTTTGTCCTGCCAGCTTGAATCTGAGTTGTAGTGATGTCTGGTAAATATTCTGCTTCAGAATAATGCATTAGATCAGACACTGCCAAGAGAGAAAGCAAGAGCAAGGTGCTTAGCTTAGCTTCCATTCTGTCTTAAAAGTGGCCCTTTTAACTCCAGGCTTGTTGGCCTGGTGAGAGCTGTTGGTTTTATTAATGGCAGTACGAGGCCTTATAAAAACCGTGGCCTGACTAAAGAGGACTCAAGCTGATTGTTACTGCCGGGCGAATAATGGTGGTCCTCCCATCTCCAACAGGGCCAATTAAATGTGTTAACTCACTAATGATACTGCAAGTGTCCTGAATAAATAAGCACCAAATGCCCCCAAGCCTCCGACAGACAGAAAGCGAGAGAGGGAAAGTAGGAGATGCCAAACAACCCACTCCACCCCACCCCACCCCCAAAGGAGGCATTCAGAGATGGCACAGCAACACATCGACGCTAAACGGAACAGCGCAAGATTACATTTGCATAATGAAGCCACAGCTTTTACACCATACTGATTTCTCATAGGTAGAGAGCCCATGTGTGTGCGTGTGATTGTCATCTATTGTAAAGGCATCAATGTCAATGTTCTCTAGCTCGGTGAAAAGAGGGGCTCATAATTCCGTAAAGGAGGTCCAGTCGGCCCTCGGCAAAGGATGCATTCAATAAACAAACACGCGGAGAGAAAAGCAAGGGAAATAACACCTATGCAAATAAGACAGAGTAAGTGTGAGAAAAGAAGGCTTTTGATTGGGAAGTGTCACTCAAAGCGCACTAAACAAAACACAACAAACTTTCTGAGCAGCATACGAACACTTTTTCTTCATTCAAAACCCCATTTTCTCTATATTTCCAATAGTGCCTGAGACAGTTACGCAACCAGACAGCTAACGAAACAATGAAAAACTGCTTATTGTGAACAGGGTGTTTTTTTTTTCCCTTCTCTCAAGGTTTTTGATTAGTTTTTCTCTTCTGTATTTTGTCTATGCGTGGCAGAGATGATTACCATTCATGAGTCAGCCTCTGTGGAGCCTTTGGCTGAGACAACATAGTGTTTGTTGAGCAGATGGGTTCGTTGATTGCTAGTTATGAAGTAGTGCTAGCAAAGAAGCGTGAGCCGAAGGAAGAAAAAAGAAAGGGAGGTCAGAAGCGGGGGATAAAGATGAATTACAGCTGCGGCTGCTTTGTATTACTTCAAAATGGAGTTTATGTTTGTTTGAAACACAGGCCTCAAATGCTAGCATGTTGCTTAAGGCTGGTGTTGAAAAAAAAATAGACTTAAACTTACTAGATTTTATTCACAGACTGGAACATTAACATTTTAATGTTTTAAAGGACAAAAAAAATCAATATACCATGTAGCATATATAGTAGTATGTAGAACTGTTAGCTATGCCAGTGAAAGCTTCAAATGTTAGCATGTTGCTGAAGGCTAGTTTAGACAAATTGCTAACTGAGTGCTAACTGAACTAAAGCTTGCTAGATTTTCTTCACAAGATATAACATTAGCATTTTGATGAAGTAATGCTTTTTTTTTAAATTAGATAAAGTTACTTCACTGTGTACCATATCAAACAGTGGAAGCTTCAATCATTAGCATTTTGCTAAAGGCTAGCGGAGACAAATTGCTAAAACATGCTTACTGAACTAAACCTTATTAGATCTTCTTCACAAGATGCAACATTGGCATTTTGATGAAGTAATGCTTCTTGTTTTTTAAAATCACATGTTTATATAAATTTACCTCACTATGTAGCATAGCTAACAGAGAAAAATTCAATTATTAGCATTTTGCTGAAGGCTAGTGGAGACAAATTGCCATCTGAGTGCTTATTGAAATAAACCGTGTTTATTTCATGTTGATTTTCATCACATGATGTACTACTGAGGAACAATCCAGGATAGCCTTAGAGACCATGTTAGCATGTTGTTTTCTCAATGCTAGTAAAGTAACATTAGAATTTGTTTTTGTCAACAGAGATCGGTTCAGCTCGTGCTAAAATTAAATTTTCATCACTGAAAGTATTTTTTTCTTTTCACAGGCAAACCTGTAATGATCATCACTGAGTACATGGAAAATGGCTCTCTCGATGCCTTCCTGAGGGTAAGTCTAACATTAAACCTGAATTTATTAACACTAATGATGCTAAAAAAAAAGTTTAATATCTCCAGCACCATCTTCACAGAAAAACGACGGCCGCTTCACGGTGATTCAGCTGGTCGGCATTCTGCGAGGAATCGCATCGGGGATGAAGTACCTATCAGATATGAGCTACGTCCACCGTGACCTAGCCGCCAGGAACATTCTAGTCAACAGCAACCTGGTGTGTAAAGTGTCTGATTTCGGCATGTCTCGGGTGCTGGAGGAAGATCCAGAAGCAGCTTATACAACACGGGTTAGTTTTTAAAGTGTCACAAAGGCCAAAAAAAAAAAACGGCCATGTTGCCATGTTCTGTGTGAAAATGTGAACCTTTTAGCAGTTCTGCCTTCGCCAAGCTGTTGCTTACAATGTTACTAACCCATAGTGCCATAGTGCTTCACGCATGTGTGTGTGTGTGGGTGAGTGTGTGATTAACCTCGTCGCTCGTGTTTGTTGTGTCTCTTGAAAGGAAATAATGGGAACCTATCAATCGCAGGGTGGAAAGATCCCCATTCGCTGGACAGCACCGGAGGCCATCGCATACAGGAAGTTCACTTCAGCCAGTGACGTGTGGAGCTACGGGATCGTCATGTGGGAGGTGATGTCGTATGGCGAGAGGCCATATTGGGACATGAGCAACCAGGATGTGAGTGACGAGACGTTTTTCGAGAACATGTTGATTCAGAGATGCGAAAGGAGACCAGTTTGTGACCTTTCGCTTTCTCGGCTTTCTCAGTTTTTCAGCTCTTTTAGCGTTCTCACTCCCACTCTCCTTTTTTTTCAGGTCATAAAAGCCATTGAAGAGGGATACAGGCTCCCCCCACCAATGGACTGTCCCATTTCTCTACACCAGTTGATGCTTGACTGCTGGCAAAAAGAGCGAGCAGAGAGACCCAAATTTAGCCAGATCGTCAATATGTTGGACAAATTAATCCGCAATCCCAATACGCTAAAGAGGACTGGAGGAGAAATAGCAAGGTATAATAATTTTCCTCTTAAGACTGTTAGTATAAAGTTTTGTATTGGCTCACCAAAAAAATGTTAAATATATCCCTGTATCATTATTTTATATTTATATTACTGTACATTACCATAAATATAATATACAGATTTTGGCTATGGATTCGATGGTTTTTATTATAATAGCTTTGTCATGGTGACGAAGGAATGTTGTAAACTTTTATGTGCCCCAGTGAACCTGTAACTTTGTAAAATACTTAAAACCTATGAAATAATAAAAAAATGGAAAGCTCCCAAGCAGCAAAATGACACCTTAGTCTTTCTCGTTCTCTTTTCCAGACCCAACACCACCCTTCTAGAGCCTAGCAGTCCAGAATTCTCTTCTCCCCTGGGCACCGTGTCTGACTGGCTATCAGCCATCAACATGGAGCGTTACCGTGACAACTTCACCGCCGCCGGCTACACCACCCCAGAGGCGGTAGTGCACATGACGCAAGAGTAAGTCATGAAAATCTGGCACTGAAGCCCACACCCCAGCCTAGGTTAAAAGCATGCTAATATGCTGCATGAGAGTGGCTATTGTGTGATAGTGTCATAAATGACTGTTTGAAAAAATCAAGTGGAGGAACTACAGCCACCTAAGGAAACTTTATAAACCTAAAACTTTTGATTTTGACAATGATAAACTACGGGTCATCGCCTGTAAGAGGTCCCGATATAATAAACCAAAACAATAAAACGTTCTTTACGAACTGAGACAAAATCTTCTCAGAATTTTAAATAAATGTTAAAATCATAGAAAATATCGCAAACGTTACATATCCTCGCTGTCAGGCGGAATCCTCATATCTCCAAAACCGTTATTTTTCAGGAAATTAAAAAAACGCCGTACCTTATCTGCAATGCACAGGGTTTAGTCCACGTTGCAGTGGAGTGTCTTGCGCTAAATTCCTGTCCTCAGACGAGCACCAGAACTAGCGGGGGTCAAGATTTTTTTTCCTTTGAGCCCAGTGTTTTGAAGACATTTACCTCAGAAGACGTGTTGATTCGTTGCGACTCTTCTTGAGGAGAAATATGCCGCAAAGCTCTCCCGCAGAGTGAGGAAGAGGTGGACAGTTGAAGTGTCCAATGGAGTTATAAGATTTGCGCTCAAGCTATTTTCAAGACTTTAGATTGATTAATAACTTGTAAAAATAACAGGCCCACGTAACACTGACCAATAGCATCGATATGTGAAAAAATATGAAATTGACCAAATTTGGACATACGAGGTTTCCGCCTGACAGCGACGATATGTATCTAAGAATGTCGTTTTAGGCAACCAGACATTATAGGTCATTGAGAGCGAGGGACCCCTACACTAGCCGAGATGTTGCTAGCTATGTTTAAAAAAAAAAATCTAGTTAACATAGTAAATATTGTACACATACAAATCAGCATGAAGAGGTCATTACTCCTAGAAGTCAAACGCAAGCACAGGCTAGGCACAAAAAACCCAAATGCCCATAGATAACCTTGAGTAAAAGTTTCAACTATAAGTAGCTAGCTAAGTTGGACATACCTTAGAAAGGAGTGTTGTGAACACACACGGGTGCTTTTCTTGGCGACTATGTGAACATAAACAGCTATACAAAAATGTTTTGGTATCGGCTACACAAAACCTCGTATGCTTGTCTTGAAAGATAGCATTGATGCTTCATTAATTGTGAGCCTCATGGCTGTAGTGTCAGGAAGCTTTTCCTCGCTAACGTCACCTCTGGCTTTCTCATTAGGGATCTAAATATAGAGCCGTAAACACCCGGGTTCCTATAAAGCATTGTGCATTTTGCATTAATGCATTGTGACAATGTCTATTGTTAGACAAATAAATTGAATCGAATTAATGCAAGCTTGTTCTTAAAACAGCACAGAGTAGGAAGCATTTCCTTGATCTGGTATAGAAACATTACACTTCTATGTTTATAGATAGTGATTTTTAAATTTTTTTTACCCCTCAGCTGCTAGTTTTTTGGTTTAGCTCAAACGTTTAGCCATGGAGCTTCATGTGGAACAGACACACATTATAAAGTTTTGGTTTGAGGTTTTCATGATGCTTTGCAGAAACCTTATAAACGTTTTTCCACAATGTGCTTTCGGTTTTGTTCTCATCACCCCTTCTTTCTTTATTTTCCTCTCCAACAGTGACATGACAAGAATAGGCATCTCGTCAGCCACGCACCAGGACAAGATTCTCAGCAGCGCGCAGGGAATGTTGTCCCAGATGCAGCAGATACAGGACAGAATGGTTCCAGTCTGATCGAAATCTCTTTACCACATAATTTTTCCCCCCTTGTTTTTGTTTTGTTGCATCATTAGACAGAAAAAAAAAACTCTTTTTTTTTTTTTTTTTTTACCTCATCCTCATTTACGCACTTTAAAAAAAAAACGTATCGAAGACGGAAAAAATAAAACAAAAACAAGGACGGCTAACGGCACTTTTTTCACCTTTCCTTCGGGTTTTCTTCCACGGTGTTGTGAAACTACGTTCTTCGGTCGTGCATTTTTTTGCTACACAATGGAACTTTGAGGGCATGCTCTTTTTTCCTCCCTTTGCCTTGTTTTATTCCTATGTATGTAAATGTAAATACGTAGAACTTTTTTGGAATTCGTGCCATTTCATCATTCAGTCGACCTGCCGATTTAAAAACTGTGGCTTTAAAATGAAAAAAAAAAAAAGAAAAACATTTTGAAGCTCTTTATTATTATTTTTTTCATTCTGGGATTTTTGGCTCCATGTGAAGGCGTCTCCGCCCCTTTGAAATGGAATATCTGTCTCCACTTGGCTGGTAACTCATGCGCTCTGACGGATTAGAGAACACTGCTCTGAGTCGAGATCTCTCTTGCGCCTTTTTCTCTCCAGCTTGATCTCTAAGGGTTTTTTTTCTTCACTCTCTCAACCCTGCTCAAGCTATGGCTGTGAAATTCCCACTCTCTGGAAGCTGGATGGAACTAAGGTAAGCGCTATTCCATTGTTTATGAGCTCTGCTCTATTTCCTCTGCTGTTATTTATACAGTCCTCAAGGTGGGATTCTGAGAAGGAGAGGTGATGACAAAAGTTATCCTTGTGTTATTCAATAGGATAGAAAAAAAAGATTACGAGAAACATTATTCTCTTGAGCAACAAAGCAAAGCCTCTATTTTAACTCTGCATTCTCTGAGGATTGCTAGCAAAGCACTAAACCTAGCCGTCGTGCTTCGAATGTTCATATCGCTTACTTTCCCTGTCATTTTGTTTTTCTCTGTAGGGTCCTGTCATGAGGTTTCTGCGTGGTAGCCACATCCTTCAACACCTTAGCAAAAGCACAAATTATTTACAAGTCTCCTCTCAAGATTCCTCTCAGCCACAGAAAAACTTCCAGACACAAATAACAAGCAGAGAAGAGGCTACAGATAATTTGCACATATCCCCCCCCCAGAGCTTTGTTTTGTCTGCATTTCTAACATGTCCTAGTGACCGAATGGATGCTAGCAACAGAACATGTGCTAGCTGCTTAGCTGGACGAAATCTACAGCCGTGTGTGTGAGTGTGTGTGTGAGAGAGAGAGTGTTTTTTTTTTTTTGTAAAGGATGACACTTGCTCTGAGGACCTCTAACAAACTTCAAGATGACACAGAGAGTACGCTAAGACAGAAGCATTGCTGAAAAATAAAACAAAACCATTTGCTAGCTTTTTTGGGAGGAAACCATGCTGTTTTTCATTACTTTAGCCACAAAGATGTCACTGGAGTTTTATTAAACGCATCTGGAGTCATAAGCTATCATGAATTTTGAACGCTAAGCTAAATCGCAGACTGAGGATTAGCAGCTAGCGGTAACACTTCACTTGTGGCTCTGGGAACTGGAATATGGACACGGAATGGAATGTGAACCTCAAAACTTGCAACTGCAAGAATGTTTTTAAATAAAAAAAAAAGAGGGAAAACTTGACATTTAACATTTCATGAAAGTCAGAGATTTTATTTGTCTGTTCATTTCTATTCCTGAGAAAGTGTTTTCTTTCTCACATTTTTTTTTTTCATTTTGAGCAACTGATTGGAAATATGCAAGGAATGTGGAGGAAATGCAGATCTATAGAATGTATTGTGCCAAGTTTCTTAAATGTAGTTTAATTCTGTGGAATCAAACTAACAAATCTGTTTTTTTATTTTTGTTTGTTTTTTTGCTAAGTTAATCTAGTTGTGTAGATTAACAATGTGCTTATTTGCAACTATCTATATAATGCCATTGTTTACTTTCATTTTCTTTAAAAAAATGAATTTAGGTACATTTCATTTATTTATGGTCCTTTTTTTATCTAGTTTGTAAATTGTAAAATAGAAATATGAGAAAAAATAAATGACTGATTGCCAAGTGTGACTATTTTTCATGATTTGAACTGGAAATTTGAAACATACGACTAAAAAATGTACTTACGGGAAAGTAAAAATGCAGCCTAGATATTATCATGGTTTTATATGAAAAGTGACGACTGACTGATGCTACAATAGTTTGCTAATGAAGTATTCTGAAGTAAAATATCATGAGAATAAGAAATATTTACCATTAGCTAGAAAGTGCTAGCTGCCTAGCTAATTAGTGATAGCTACTAGCAAAGTATTAGTTGAAGAAAATGGGTGAACTTAGCTCAATATAGCCAGTTAATGTTAGCAAAACGATTCATCTTACCTTAGCATACTTGTTCAGATTAGCTTTACATTATAAACTTTCACACATCAAACCACTTTTCCTGACATAAATCCAGATATGTTCAATCTCTACAGTATGTAGTGCTAGCTGTGCTGTTTAGCATCAAAAGCGTTGCTGATTCCTGATCATTTTTCTACAGCGATATATCTGATTAGATGCTAAACTGCATTGAAATACTGTCTAGCATACAATCAGACCTTTGTAAAGTACATTTTGTAGCTTGTGAAATCTTAAATTCAATCTAAATAATTTAATTTATATTGTGTGAAAGTGTGAAATAAGCAAAATAACAGCGATATTTATCAAAATGTATTATATATTATATTGGCTTGTACAGCTATAATACTGAATTCTGACACCCTTAAGATTTCTTCCTCTCCAACCCCACTATATAAGTGCTTGTATGATGCAGTTTGGCAAGGATAAATACTACGTTAAATTCGAAAGAGGACCGATTCTGCTTTGAAAAACAATTGCAACAATCAAACGACATTACTGGTCTGCCTTTCGTCAGCTTTTTTCTTTCAATCCAGCTCTATTTCCCTCCCCCTCAGCTTTTCCTGTGCTTTCTCCGGTGCTGAATGGGCCGTAATACAGCCACCCTGGCACGTTTAATCAGAAAACATCTGTTTCCCCACAGCCTGCCATGATGGCTGATTGTGTGAGAGTCCTTTGATAAATAAACGAGAGAAAAAAAGCCCTAGAAAACTCAATTTCTGCAATAGGAGAAAGACCTCAGCGCAAGCTTGGCAATGTTTTCTTTTCTTTTTTTCCCCCTGCCACAATCACCCTAATGAGAGATGCATGCATTATGCATGTGTTTGGGCGCTACACTGAGAGGAAGTGAGAGGAGAAGGAAAAAAAAGAAGTGAGAAGAACTTAAAAGTTTAACTCAGGAAATACACTTGAAATTAATGGGTAGTCTCAAAGAAAGAAAGAAAGAGAGAGAGAGAGAGAGAGAGAGAGAGAAACTTGATATTAAAAATGTCCAGAGACACATAGTATATATTATAATCAATCATATTACGCTGATAAATTCAGGATTCTGATTGGTCAGAATAAACTGTTGATATTATTTATTTGTTTCATGTCCGTAATTCAAAATCACAGGTTTCTATTAACACACCCACACCTGTCCTAATCTAATAACATCATTTAACGCTAAACAATTCAAGCAGGATGCAAGTGTGTAACCTCAATATGTAGCGCGAATTCGAGAACCACAGCAGGAGTCAGACAGTGAAGGTCATACACACAATTCGTATTCATAAGGCAAGAACATCATCCACAGAGCAAAAGCAACAAGAGTTCGAAGAAAAAGGCTTGACGATGTTCTAGACAAGATTTCACTACAAATGTTATAAGACAGCAAGCCAAACAAAAGGATGTGGTAGCTTTGTGGGTGAGGTTTTGGTATATCGATCAGAAGGTTTTGAGTTCAAATCCCAGCTCGACAAAACTGCCACTGCTGAGGCCCCTGAGCAAGGCCCCTTAACCCTCTCAATAAGGCCATCTTCCATATGCTGTAAATGAAAGACAGAACAGGTGATCAAAGTAGGATAACAAATGGAGCACTGACAACAAATTAATCTTGTTTCCCAATAACAGCAGTGTTTTATTTCTCACACCAAATTTGCCAAAAATTACACACAGGCTTATTAATTAAGGAATGACATCATACGTTGTATAATAGACACGATTAAAGTAAAATGTTAATAAACGCAAGAAGAAACTTCGTTCCTGTTTAGAAACAATAAATTATCTGTGGCCACCTTCTCCTTTTTCCAAGACATATAAGAATAGACGAGATGTTACTACAAACAGCGACACATACAATACAGGATACGACAAAGCAAGCCAAAACAAAGAACAGGTCAGCACAGTAGGATAACAAACGGAGCACAGACAATAAAATACCTGATAGAAAAGCTTGGAATACTGTATGTTGATTATACTGTATATTAGAAAAACAGCGATCGATAAGGTTTGATTTCTTTTACAGCCCAGCTTTTTAACCATTTATTACACATTGAAATATTACTTAAGGAATGATGTCGTATCTGTTAATAGACATCATAAGATAAATTGCCCAAATTTATGAACAGAAACATTTTTGCCAATTGACAAAAATACAGAAAATTATTAAATACTAAGAAATTATTCAGTGAATTCAATAAAATAAAATAAAGTAATTAATAGAAAAGTATTAATTAATTAATTAAATTAGAAACAAATAGTAATTTTATATTAGTTAATTAATTAATCAATTGATTAGTTCATTAATTAAATTACTAATTCTTAATTAGTCATTAAAAGTATAGACCGACTCTTTCAGACACAGATAAAGGTCTAGAGGGTTCTTCGATCTGGATTAAGAACCCTCAAAAGGGCCAAATCTGCAATCCCAAAGCCAAGCACTAAAATTTGGGCTTTAAAGTCTAATCCTATTCTTTTCAGCTCTATGAAGAGAGATTCTGGCAGATCAGTCAGACTTTTCCTTTCTCTGTGGTCTTCTTACACCAGGGTGGGGGGTGGGGGGCTATAGTTACAGACTGGAATTTCTTGAAGATCCTAGCTAGTTCGACGACTAGTACAGATGAAACAGACATGATCGAAAAGCAAGTAAAAAAAAAAAAACATACACAGATACTTGTGTGGATGAATCAAAAGTAGAAAAGTGACGATCCAAAATGAGATGTAACTATAATGGGATAAATAGTATGACGAATCGGTATTTAATTAGGCGTTCTGGTTGTCTGTATTAATATTATAAAAGTCCTCGACACTCTTATCCAAACCCTACATGCACTCCCCCCCGGTGTGTTTTTATTGGGTGTCTATTGCGTTAGTTCTGTGCTGGTATTTAATATGTGAAGTGTGTAAGTGTGTGTGATTGGTGTGGGTGGCGGACACACACTGAGCTCTGCTCTATGATTAATGACTGAGAGATGGCAAAGATAATGAGGTTCACTCAGCAGCACCACACTCACACACTGCCTCTCACCAGAGAGAGAGAGAGAGAGAGAGAGAGAGAGAGAATCAGGGTTCAATACAGTTAACATCTTTAATTTATTTTATCGTGCCTCTGAACACCTCGTCTGCCCTTTCTCTTTTATTAAATTTCACTTAAATTCTTCTCTTTCTTTCTTAATTTTTTAAAATTTTCTCCCTTTCTATCTCTCTTCTTCTTCCATTTATTTATTTATTTGTTGTTGTTTTTTTTTTGTAATTATTTGGGTGTTTTATTTCTCTAACCTGCTATTTTCTTTCTTTCTTTCTTTCTTTCTTTCTTTCTTTCTTTCTTTCTTTCTTTCTTTTTATCCATCTATCTTACTTAAGTGAAAAAGCCAAAACATTAGCGAGATGTCAGAGCGGCAAAGCTAAATGCCAAGTGAAAGAACAAAAAACATGTTTAGAATGTGATAAGAGCATACAGACTTCATTATGATTAAAAAAAAAAAAAGAGAGAGAGAGAGAGAGAGAGAGAAGTAAATACATTATTGAGTGAGAGCTAGAGAAAGATACAGTAAATAAAAAAAAGAGGACAGAAATATTTGGAATGGGACTACAAATTGGTTCCCGAGTTTGCAAAAACACCAAAGGTTTAAACACACACACACACACACACACACACACACACACACACACACTGCTATGCTAACCACCCCCACACATACACACTGCTATTAGAAACTCCCCTACACACACATGTACACACACCCATGTATACACACACACAAAGAGTTTGAGCCAGCTACAGTCCAAGATCAATAGTGGTAGGAGCTTTAGTCCGCTTATAGGACACTTCATCTCTGTCAAACACCAAACATTTAAATTACAGCAGACAATGCGCTATCATTTCTCACCACAAGGACAAGATACTCAGGATAAGGCAGCATAAATCACACACAGCGAGGAGGAACCAAGGAGGAATCTAGCAGTAATGTGGGAAATGGAGGAAATATATTTTCCCATACGTCTGCGATGACAGTCCCAACAAGAGGGTTATGTTACTAACGCACAAAATATCGAACGCCAGGTCAGCGACATCCATCATAGTACAGCAGTCTTCTTTCTCTTCATTTCTCTTTCTTTCTTTCAGACAGATAGATGCACAGATACAGTACATAGCTAGATCTCTAGTCTTTCCAGCTCACAATTTTCACTGTCTGAAATGTCATTAAGTTTATATTAACTGTGGAATTCAAGACAAGATCTAGAAGACTAAGAAAACTTTCACACAGAATGCACCAAATGACAATAACGACCTGAACTGGAGTGTTTATTTAAGTGTCAAAAGTGTACAACATTTCTTGCACAAACATGATCTGCATGGAAGAGTCATCAGCAGGAAGCCCTGAAATTCCCAGGAGACCATCAGTTTCTAAAATACAACAAAGACGGTGCCAGATGGATAGGTAAGTAGAAGAGTCTGGGAAGAAAGAGTCTGCAGCTCATTCATTCATCTTCTACCGCTTATCCGAACTACCTCGGGTCACGAGGAGCCTGTGCCTATCTCAGGTGTCATCGGGCATCAAGGCAGGAAACACCCTGGACGGAGTGCCAACCCATTGCAGGGCACACACACACACACTCTCATTCACTCACGCAATCACACACTACGGACAATTTTCCAGAGATGCCAATCAACCTACCATGCATGTCTTTGGACCGGGGGAGGAAACCGGAGTATCCGGAGGAAACCCCCGAGGCACAGGGAGAACATGCAAACTTCACACACACAAGGCGGAGGTGGGAATCGAACCCCGAGCCTGAAGGTCTGAGGCGAACGTGCTAACCACTAAGCCACCATGCCCCCCAGAGTCTGCAGCTGAAAAGTCAAAAATATTCTGAACAATACCTTAAAATCCATCATGAAAATCTCTAGGTAGATCTTAAACATGCTGGGCATGGTCAGGTCAGCCAAGTAGAATATCACGGAACTAGAAGTGTTCTGGATGGAATTGAAAATGACTAGAACAGGACGTTTTAGAGAAACATTTGCAGAAAAAAAGTAGTCTGCTTTTGCATCCCAATGCAGATGGAGATAGAGACAGGTGGAGTGTAATAGAGGGAAGGAGAAACAGAAAGAGGAAAGGAAGCGGGACAGGTAGAGAGGATGCTGATAGATGAAAAAGCTTATCGCTGTAGCAGTGCCATCTGTACCACCCTGTGGGGCAACTGCTAGGAGCACATGACAATGTAAGTAGTTCCAACATGGTGCTGAAGTACACATTTAAGCCAAGGCAAGTTCAATATCTCAGGAGAACCACTTTATGGTAGCATTTAACACAATTAAGAAATGTATTTATTTATCAAAAGTCAATACAATTCATTTCAATTAGGCTTATATTATTCCTCATATTGCTTGTGATAGGTTTGGCTAGCATTTTCAAATTATAATGACTGACATGTTTAACCATGAGGCATAGTGACTTAATGCTTAGCAGGTTTACCTTACATCCTCAGGGTTTGGTTATTGATTCCTTCCTCCTTAGGGGTTAAGGTACTCCGATTTCATCCCCCAATCCAAACACAAGTGTTACAGGCTGATATCTAAATTGTCTGATGTGTGTCCTGCGATGGGTTTGGACATCATCCATGTTGTCCCCCAACTCTGAATCCCCTGGGATAGGCTCCAGGTTCCCCTTGACCCTATGTAGGATAAGCAGTTGACTGATTGTTGGGTTTTTGGAAACCATTCGCCTTAAGTTTGTGTTCTGAGATACTTTTCTGCTCACTGTGGTTGTAAACAGTGTTTATTTGACATACCAGGGCCTTCCTGCTGCAAATGACCGGTGTGGGTATGGGTGTGAGGGCAGGTTTTCATTTGAATAAAGCCGGAGCCACACCTGACTCCACGTGTATAATCTTGGCTTTCAGTAGACTCAGGTGTGACTTCTTTTTGGTTGGAATGAAAACCTGCACCCACAACGGCCATCTGTGAATAATTTTTGACACCCCTGGCCTGGTGACTGTTGAAAATCCCAGTAGATTAACAGTACTCAATTCGACATGTCTGGACCTGGTCAAAGCCACTGAGATCACATTGTTCCCTATTTTTATGTTTGATTTGAACATTAACTGGAGTGAATTTATTTGTGCTAATCTCACATGATTGGTTGATTGGATTAGTGTGCAGGTGGATGGTGAGTGTATAATCTAATCCAGTTGAAGCAAGAAAGAATGGCCAGACTGGTTCAATCTGGTTTGGCAGAAAGGATACAGTAATCCAGAAAAACATCTCAGAACACACACTCTTATAGATAATGGGCTCCAAACGCTGATGAACATATCAGGATCTACTTCTCTGAGCGAAGAACAAGAATCTGGGTAATGGATCACAACATAACACAGTGTACCATACAGTATGCATTAGTGATGAAATCCTGTATATGTTTTTGTATAAGAACCTCTTAGTAGTGTTGTTTGCTATGTTAAAGACTATTCCATTGGCTATGTGAACATACAAACACCTAGAAAACATGTGTAAACTGTGTTTTATTTGGGTGCATTTAGGTTTATTTAGGTTTAGACAGATCCACTAAACCCATTTTATTTTTGTATGCAAACAATCCATCTACAAATTGGTTCAAAATGAGAATAATCAGCCCTGAGCAGAGTACGGCAAAGTGCATGTATTTAAGGCTTACAAGTCAGAATTTGAGTAAACCAGAGAGAGTCTGGTAATTTTCGTTGCCTCGTAGCCAAGATCTGCCTGATTTCACTGAAAGAAGCAGCTTGTGTTTACTGTAGACTTGGAAGCTGGATTTTTAGCTTGTGTGTCATCATGAACCACTCTTTTTTTTAAATTCAGGTTACTGAAGTACATTGATGTCAGCTCTGTATATACAGTATATATATATTTCATGGATGAGACAGCCAAAGCTGCGAATCAGTAATTATTTACAAAGGCACTGTTCAATCACACATTTTCATTTAGCATGCAAAAACCTAGGATAAATATACACCAAATCGAATTGATTTTGAATTCCTAGTAATTCATTAAACAAATAAAAGCTCCAATATCCTGCCATTTCCTATGTTTTCATTTCCTGGAAAGTGACTATTTTATAAAGTCAAAGCTATGTAGTATACTAAAGTGATTATAGTTTTGCTAGTCAGATTTATAAAGACAAGTGTTTAATGTAGCACATTATGCTTGTGCCCTGGACAAAATGTCAATTTCCCAAGGATAAGCTAGGCTTGATTGGTTTGTCCTTTCAGCTTAACTTCAGGGTTGGGGGTTCGATTCCTTCCTTCATACTAAGGTTAGGGGTTAGGGTACTCTGATTTCCTTCCCTAATCCAAAGACAAGTGCTGGAGGCTGATCTATAAATTGTCTCAAGTGTGTCTTGTAATGTGTTAGCACTCCATCCATGGTGTCCCCCACCTTGTACCCTGAGTCCTTTAGGATAGACTCCAGGTTCCCCATGAATCTGTGTAGGACAAGCAGTACAGAAAATGGATGGATGTATCCATCTTAATATGCAAACATTTCTCGACCTAAAAAAGTGTTTTCCTTGTTGAACATGTGAATCTGATACATTAGCTACAGACCAAACAAACGTTTTTGTTTTGCAAAAGAAAATTGTTTTTTTTTTAATGCTTGTTGAACGTGCTTATCCACTAAACGACTACGAATCATAATAAATATCCTAGAGAGTTGTCCGGCGAGTTTAGGTAGGAGTGATAGGTCGAGATAAATCATGACACGCTTGTTGAATTGCGGGCTGCTACTCTTTCTAAGTAAAAAAGAAAGAGCCTAAAAGTGCTGACCTTCATTTAACATTAAGAACACATCATGCACACCAAATGACTATCGACCGTTTGCGTTTTCCTTCTCCGAATAACAGCTTACTCTAGTCTCTCCGGACCCTTCCTGTTTACTTCTTGTTCGTTTTTTTTTTCTGTTTTCTTCACCATTCCTTGAACTAACTCTCAAACAATCTATAAATATCTACAGGAGTTTTCAATGTCTGCTCTCTCCAAGGGCTGTAGATAGCCCCGAGGCATCAGTCTGTACTTATGGCTCTGTAATAAATTAAACAGAGTGAACTGTATTAAATCGTGGAGAGCCGATTGATCGACTACCAGCATCCTCAAACAGCAGAAACGGCATAACATTAATCAAGTTAACAATCCAGAACTACAGAGGAACAATAATAAAAATGTACTGTACAGCATGCAAATAATTAAAGCATACGCATACATATCCATCAAAAAAAAACAAAAAAAAAAAACATACACACACAGACACTTATTAAATAAAATCAAGACCAAGGTTGCAATATATTATTTTAAATGTATAAGAAAAAATGGGAATATAATCAGTGTTGATTATAGTTTCTTATTTTTATCCCACAACTTTATTAATTTATAACTGAATGATGTCATAATATTTATTATTTATTCATAAGTTTGTTCCTGTTATCAATAACATTATAGCAGCGACACCAGCTAACTAATTCGATTTTAGAATTTGCTTTATAATAAACCAAAATAAAAAAATATAGGCTGAAATTTGCTTAGGTCTTGTTTACATCTTTCTTTACATCCTTGAGGCAAGTCGAGACATGTTTTGTTATAAATATTACGAAATTCAGCTAGCTATTTAACAAGATACCAGCTCTACAGGTTAATTGACATGAAAACAGCAAATTTGTCAAAACAAACAAAAAAGTTTTCCTTCTAGTTTGCTACTCAGATGTAGCAGAACTAGCATGCTAGTTAGATAGCTAGATCCTCTTTGTGTTTGATGAAGAGAAAGACGGATGAAGAAACAACAGAAAGTACATGTACTATTTGTTTAAGCTCACGAAAGCCAGAATCCACTGACTACAGCCAAAGCTAATAGATTACAGGCATTTCTGTTTCCCCCTACTCTCTCTGTCTCCCTCTCTGTCCGGCTGAATTACTCGGTTCATTCTCGCTGAGGTAAAATCATACCTTCTGACGACACAACCCGGCACATGGTGACACAAACCAGAGCAACGTATGGGGGGGAAAGAAAGCGAGGTGACGAAAAACAGACTGGGAAATGTAAAAGGAGCAGGGTGACAGAATGCAGAGAGGAAAGAGATGCAGAAACAGAGAAGGAAGGATACCAAAAAAAAAAAAAAAAGCTAGCAGAAGATTCAGTCTACTTTTTTTGGACTACTGAAAGTCTTTGTTTATAGAGCAGTCACTGGTATGCAGTTGGAAAGATTTTAGTGTCTAAATCTACATCTTTACCAAGTTGTCAATTAAAACCATATGCTACGTGACTTAATGTAGAGTAATTTACATTTTTTTCTGTTTCTAAACAATCTAATTTTACACTATTAAGTAAAAGCAAATTTGTTGGTTCAATCGCAAATGAAGTGCGTATAAAACTACTAACTCCAGCCCTGGGGCTGAACTTAACTTCTTAGCTTCTAACCTTTCATATCAGGTTTTCTTTCTGTGAATTTTAAAACGCTGCAACTCGATCTCATGCAAAATTCATAGGAATTGTAATGAGAGTGACTTTGTTTGAACTATAACATTGATGTATAAAAGTATTCGTCCATTTTAGTTTAATTGATAGAATTTATTTAATATATACAGCATGTGTGGTATGGTGGCCTTGCAAAGAACTTTCCATACGATGAAATTCCATACTATTGTTTTATATTTGCATGTACTTCATCTCAACCGTGAGTAAAAGCCGCCTATCATGATTAAATCTGTTTATCTTGAAACGTGAACAAAGTTCCACTAAAAGACTATGATGTCTGGGTTTTCCTCCTGGTTTTACGGTTTGCTTCCTAATTCAAAGACACACATTGTGGGCTAATTAGTATCTCTAAATTGTTTGTAGTGTGTGTGTTTGTGATTTTGCCCTTTGATGGCTTGGCATTTGTCCAGTGTGTCCCCTGCTTTGTTCCGAGTTCCCTGGTACAGCTTCCAGGTTCACTGTGACCCCATGCAGACCAAGCAGTTCCAAAAATGAATGGATGGATAGACAATAGGAAAAGACAACTGAATCTTCCAGTATTCATAAAACACTGCAGAATCACAACACGGTCATCCGAGTATTTCTCACAGACTATGGAAACAACGGACTCTGCAGCATCCCATGAGGCATTCAGTAGAGCTGGGTGGAAGTGCAAAATGTTGTTCCTGTGGTTTAACTTTACTTGGTACAATTTAGTTGCTTAGTTGTTGACAAGTTAAATAAAGGTTTAAATAAGAAAAAGAAACAGTTAGCATGACGTCTTAGGTCACACGACAATGCCAAGATGGCAGACACTGTATGTCCGAATTGTGCACATTCAACACACATATACCGATCAGTATTTAACTTAGACAGTCGAGCAGTAGGTGCTGAATCAAGTAACAGTACTCAATTTTGGATGCATGCACAGATTTCCTGAAAAAAGAAAAAAGTGACAATCTGGTGACCTGGAAGTAGGATAGAAATCAATTGATGGGGACCTAGGGGGCACGGTGGCTTAGTGGTTAGCACGTTCGCCTCACACCTCCAGGGTTGGGGTTCGATTCCCACCTCCGCCTTGTGTGTGTGGGGTTTGCATGTTCTCCTCGTGCCTCGGGGGTTTCCTCCGGGTACTCCGGTTTCCTCCCCCGGTCCAAAGACATGCATGGTAGGTTGATTGGCATCTCTGGAAAATTGTCCGTAGTGTGTGATTGCGTGAGTGAATGAGAGTGTGTGTGTGTGTGTGTGCCCAGTGATGGGTTGGCACTCCGTCCAGGGTGTATCCTGCCTTGATGCCCAATGACGCCTGAGATAGACGCCGAGGTAGTTCAGATAAGCGGTAGAAGATGAATGAATGATGGGGACCTCTATAGGCATGGAGTGGAATCATTATCAAAAAATCAGTCCTTTGTGAGTTTGATGAAGGGGAAGTGTGGTTTAAAACCTGTCACTGAAATCACCTTAAAGTGCAAACTTTGTACTCATGATCATATTTTTTGACTGAACAATTTTAATTGCTTTCCCATCTTGGTGAAAAGCAGCCTGCTTGTTCATGTTTACTTTGTCTGGAACCTGATTTGCATTCATTGTGTAGGTATTCATTAATCCTCAAGGCTCTGGCTTTAATCAGCTGTGTATTTAAGTGTGTGTAAGTGGTGACTAATGGAATGACATGGTCAGGGCGGTCTCAGTTAAAAGCAAGACAGTGTCTATCCTAATACACTATATGAATGCAAATTTGAAGGGAATAAACAGCTACGTTTTGAAGTTTCTTTCTCAGGAAACAGCAACATCTCTCATAAATTAGAAATCTCCCACGCTGATTTTTTTTTTTGCCTTGCTGTTTTCTCATTAACGCTTGGCACACATCACACATCTGAATGAAGCTGTCTCTTTTCAACAATATAATTTAGGATTTTTTTTTTCCCTGCTACGATTTTCTTGTTAGCAAAATCAGCACTTAAAAAAAAAAAAACAACAACACACATTGCTATAAAAATAAATAGAAATATAAAGTACACATTGCTAATAATGCTAATAATGAAGACATATTACAGAGCTGATCTTACGTTTAAACCTTTATTTTGATTATAATAAATGCAAATCCAGGTAATACAAACTTAACAGGCAAAATACAGAAACAATTCAAGGATTAATATTTCCTTATAAGAAAGGACAGAGACAGGATGAAAAAAGAATAAAAGACACCTGGTAATGTAAGAGAAAGTAAATAATGTGGGAAACAATATTAGCATGAGTTGCCCATCATGTAAGGTACTGTGATGCATGTTGTGACAGGGAATTTATAACAACTGGCAAAGACTACAACTGGCAAAGCCGTGTCTACTATTATGTATTAGTAATGCCTAATATTTGATGTGCTGGTTTGCTGACATTCAAGCTGGCATGTGCATTACACATATGTGCATGTTCATTTACATGGATCACGTGACAGTCATGTGGTGAATGCTATTTATGCAAAGCAACGGAGGTGGATTCTACCTCAAGCTAATAAAAAAAAAAACAATAAAGTGAATGAGAACACAATCCCAGCATCGTGCTGGGGAGTAATGGCTTGAGACGACCCACAGATTTTGACTTGATAATTCTTCATAGCCTCTGGAATGCACATGCCAAAGAGTGAAACTTGGCGTGCTTGGTATTCCCCCTTTGGAAGTGAGGATTTAGACCTGAGAAGAAGAATAGCATTTCACCTTTCTGTTATTTTTTCCCACTGGAATGCATGTTAATGATCAGGGGCAAATATTGCAATTTTGAGTGCTTGGGTCCCATGGACCAATGATAAAGGCCATGTGATAGAGTATAGATTCTCACCTTCCTGTTCTTTATACAGATAAGTGAAGCAGAGGCCTGGGAAGGATGACAGATGATCAAAACATCAGTGGAAGTTTGAACAGATTGTTGGATGCCTAACGCGAACATATGGTTCACGATATGGCTCAGGCAGCATTGTAATTATCTTGAATGAGATGGTTGCTTTTTTGTCTAAGGAAGGTAGGAAAGAATATAAAATATTGTGCTGTAAAGATGACCCAAATAATGCATGGTCAAGTATTTAAATCCACCCCATTTGCCAATGAGCCATGAACACAAGCAAATGAGTCTCCAAGCTCCATAGCCAAAACGAACTGGATACCCACTGAGAAGTGGCTCCTTTGCATGCCATCCAAAACACACACATACACACAAAGTGGCAGCAAAACATACACACACAGACAGCTGCACCATATGACACTGAGTTTGACCACTGTGAGGCTGAAACACTGCCTTCTGGGTGTGAGGACGGCAGCTTTGAAGATCTGATCCCTTTAACCACGTTAGACACAGTGTGCATTCACTCGGCCTGCTTTGTTATGACGTCCTGGCACAGATTCTGTCTTTCTTTCTCCCTCTGTCTTTCTGTCCAGACTCGTAGTTTGATGCTGATAGAACAAGACACTGAGAAACATCGCAAGGCCAGTGTTTAATCAGCTCATGGGTTCCAAATGTTTTAAACATATTTTTTTATTATTGAGACTTTCCAAACTGACGGATGTCCAAGCACATATTCATGAACATTTTAACTTGTTAACTCGTTTCATATTCATTTAACTGGGACTTCCTTTTAAAAACCAGTTACAACATTACAACAAATTAGCAGTCCTGTTTATTTATTGTGGCTTGTTAATGTATTTAATGACGAAAGAAAATGCAAATACAAACAGACTCAATCTCTCAAACAGTCAAGACCTAAAACAGAAAATACTGACCTTCCATTGTGCTGGAAGAGGGAATGAAACAATATTAGATAATACTAGACTATTCTCACATCGGTTGTACTGTCTTACATTCCAACCGATCAGTATGGCTTCCAGAACTACTGGAGTATTCATGTGCACTTATTTACTTGCCAAGTACAAATAGCAAAGTCATCACCTTGTGACAATGACCCCATGTGGGTAGCCTGTAAAAGTACCCCGTAGATCACTTTCATTCTCTTTCCAATTCTCATCTTGCCAAAGAGTTGCGGATATAGAGATGCTAAATATAGCCTTCTAATCCTGTGTTTCTTGCTAATTTTCTTAATGCTAAATCTGCACTGTCAAATTAGAGTGTACCAAAACACACCGTGGTTGACTTTAATTTGACTGATTGCTATTCTTAGCATCTTTGTCTGTGTTGTTAACATAGACACATGTCCAGACCAATTTCATTACATTACTACTGTATATCATAAAACTGGGAGTCATTGTATTTTCCCAATATTTTGTATTTAAAGGGCACAATAGTCAGGCCTTGATGAACCGTGATGATGAACACGATAATCGGGTAAATACTTCATTAAAGTGGGAGCATTTTGCAGACTAGGAAAATACACTCTAGAAATAAAAAAGGTAAGTTGTTTTGCTGCAAGGCTGCAGCAGGAGAAAGAATAGGAAGAAATGCGTAGTTACTTGATTCCTGCAAAGGGAAGAGCGAGTGCCTTTACTAGATCAGAAGCACACAGTAGAAGGGTTAGCAGAAGCAGGAGTCACATGAAGATCTGTTAGAAATAAGGCAACAATGTGATGAAGTGCAGAACAAGGAGGAACCTAGACCAGCTGCCTTGCGTATAGAGACAAAGTCTAATGTATTCCAAACACTCCCAAAATGCTGGAGTGCAGTGAATGTGCTGAAGATTGGTGTTAATGGTATTAATTTACATGAGACAGCTACGGTGGCCGAGAAGTGCAAAACAAATTAAAAAAACACATTAACAAATCCGAAAACAAATTAACAAATCCGAAAACACAAGGACTAGTCAGACAACCCGGAAACGGTAGGTATCGTTTTTGAATGGAAACTTACCGATCATTGGACAAGACACCTGTCACTCAAGATATACAGGTATGGAATCTTATGTGTAATGTGTAAAGTTCTCTGTTTAAATATAAGAAAATAACAGAATTAATCCACAGTAATCCATTCCATCCATCCATTCCAACTTTTCCCTGCGGCAGACTGTTGAACTTCACGTATACCTTGAGTGACAGGTGTCTTGTCCAATGATCGGTACGTGTTCCAATCACAAACTATACCAACCTCTTCCGGGTTGTCTGAAATGTTGTTGTGTTTTCTGATTTGTTAATTTGTTTTCAGATTTGTTAATTTGTTTTCAGATTTGTTAATGTGTTTTGTTTTCGGATTTGTTAATATGTTTTCGATTTGTTAATGTGTTTTCGGATTTGTTAATTTGCTTTCGGATTTGTTAATGTGTTTTCGGATTTGTTAATTTGTTTTCAGACTTGTTAATGTGTTTTCGGATTTGTTAATGTGCTTTTGCATTTGTTAATTTTTTTTGCACTTCTCGGCCACCGTAGACAGCCGATCAAATATCTAAACTATTTTCATGTACGGGGGGCACGGTGGCTTAGTGGTTAGCACGTTCGCCTCACACCTCCAGGGTCGGGGTTCGATTCCTGCCTCCAGCTTGTGTGTGTGGAGTTTGCATGTTCTCCCCGTGCCTCGGGGGTTTCCTCCGGGTACTCCGGTTTCCTCCCCCGGTCCAAAGACATGCATGGTAGGTTGATTGGCATCTCTGGAAAAATTGTCCCTAGTGTGTGATTGCGTGAGTGAATGAGAGTGTGTGTGTGCCCTGTGATGGGTTGGCACTCCGTCCAGGGTGTATCCTGCCTTGATGCCCGATGACGCCTGAGATAGGCACAGGCTCCCCGTGACCCGAGGTAGTTCGGATAAGCGGTAGAAGATGAATTAATTCATTTTCATGTACAGTTGCCAAGGAACATGACTGCTCTATTCCACAATGTACCAATTTGATTTAAGAAGACTTCACTGTGTCATAAGTGAAGTCTTAACCCTAATCCTAACCCTGTTTAAAAGCACTTTAAAGGTAAGACCTGATAAAAGAACTGACCCGAGTGGTAGAAAATGTGGTGAATGTGGGATGTATCTCAATCATAGTTGCCCATGTTGCCCCTGAAACACCACTGCGAGGGTCTTAAACTCACTGGATGGCAAGTCTAGTCACATTTAAAAATATTTTCTCCATCACAGGATTCCCAGGAAAGTGAGTTTCAGAAACCAGAACAATAGCTGAATAAAGGAAACGTGGAAGACCCACAGCAACTGGCTGTACTGCCTGAAGATCCAGTTGGTACAAGACAAACCACCAACAGAGATTGAACAAGGACCAAGAACAAGATACTATTGTATTCCCGAAAAAGGGAGGTGGGATCCAACCCATTTAGGACCATTAAACTTTTACAAAATATATCATCATTGGGCTTTGACCATGTGTACCCCATTCTCTGGGCAAGCCCTTCTAACCAAAATGTTTACAAATGTTTTTTCCTTACATGTAACCTCCCTTTGAACCTGGTCATACATGAAATGATTAGATTTCATACACACAAAGTAAGAAAATCTTCAACTCCCTAGAGTAATTCTATGGCTTTACCCTAATCTTCCCCTTAACCATTTTCATCTTTTAGTACCTCGCTCAATTCCATATGAGTATGCAATTGTTAACCCATTCTTCTTGATTGCGATCCAAATTTTATTTTGGAGGCTGGACCAAACATGACAGAACCACTCAGGATGAATAGGAAAGCTAGAACTGAAGCTGTTCTTTTCCTCCCTTCTTATTTTTTTTTCTCTCTGTCTCCCGGAAGGTATTGTCCCTTTTCCATCCCCAGATTAGTCCTAGCAAAAGAATCTGCTAATCTTCTGAGGCACTGATACATGGGGTGACAGTGGGGTGCCTTTTTTCATGCAGTCATCCGTACCCAAATGCGTGCTGACCAGCTAAATCAGAGCAAGAAGTGAGGGATTGAAAGGGGGGGGACATCCCTCATCCACTTTCGAGGATGCCATTCTCATTTAAATACCTCTCACAGATATCTTTAGGTGTTCCCACAGCAACCCCAGCCACGGGTGGACACAAAGAAGCAAGGGGCTTTCGGACGTAAGGTTTAGATATTTTCAGGGGGTTCTTTTGAGATTTTGACAACTCAATGAGCTCATAGCAGGATTAGATTACCTATTTCTTTGCCTGCAATCGAGGATAAAAGGGAAGTAGAGGAGGTTTCACAAGGTTAACCCTACTGTCACACATGGTTATTTCCTCAAGGACTGCCAAGGATATCTACCCACACACTCAAAGGCACATGTGGAAGCACACATTTGCACTCTCTTGTGGATGTACTCACAACTCACAGAAAGTCACTCACCCATAACATATTAAAGCTTTCGGACCTGACAGGAGTTTTAAAGTAGAGGCTTTATAAGATCTTGACAACTCCCCATCCTTGGTGCCGTCCACATACAGACGGATATTTTTTGGAAAAAGTCAGTTTGGGTCACTGAACTCAAAGCTTTTTAAAAATGTTGTTCAAGACGGAGGGATTTTCAGACTTGTTTTTACAGTGAACAGAAAAATTGTATGTTTTTTTTAAAAAAAAAAGCACTCAAGTCACAGCATAAACCTTTGTATATCCATAGCATTGCAAGTCTCTGTTTATCATGGCTGTGAACAGGTTGTTACTTTGTACTCTATAATTTCTTCGTTGATAATGTGTTTGGAGTTTCTGGATTAAAATCAAAGAATTTGTACCTCATTGTCAGTGTACACATAGGAATCCTTGTGTTCGTCATTTCAGAAAACTCTTTAATATGTTGTGTTTTTTGCATGTATGTATGTATATTTTTTTTTTGCATTGTGTTTGATCGAAACCTTCCTCACATAATGCTATGAAAACTCAGTACTCTATTTTTTTGTACCCATTGAACAAACCAACATTTCCAATTTCGCCAACACTGGAGACTCCTTACATCAGTGCTGCATAAAGAAGTCTTAACAACGAGCTTCACCAAACACACGTTTATTTATTTATTTATTTATTTATTTATTTATTTATTTATTGTTTATTATTATTAGACTTAGTGTATATGGAACATCTGCCATATAAGTCCCTGTGAATGAGCGGTTACTATGGAAACAGTAATGTATCTGAGCGAGTGCACTAATATAAACCTGTCATTTATGTTGCAACTGGGACTACTGTCAGAACTGCGGTAACAGAAAATAGATGTTCTTATTCAAGAGTGGTATAAAACACTTTAGGAGATACTACCACTAGAATGGAATGTAGATATCATTTTGCACAAACAGAAAAAAAAAAAACCTATTTAAACATTCTGGAGTTTTTATTATCTAACCGATTTTAGCCATTATGAAAATCAAAGACTCTCTTTTCTGCCAGATCATAAAAAACTTCAACATTAACTAATATTTAACCAACAATCTGTGTCTATAGATTTAGGTTTTGTAGAAATAGCAACCCCCACAAGCTACCTAAGATACTCACACACAAAAGAACACATTTGCTCTTGTCTACATGGACGCATTGAATAGCTCTGAAAAGCACTGACAGCTGGATCCTCTTCATACGAGAGATCCTTGAGCAGGCCCTAAATATGGGATTGTGATAGAGCTGAACCCTGGGGCTGCTCTTTCACATTTGCCCAGCTTGAGCCTCTTAGTCCACACACACACATACAGATGTAGAGAGAGAGTGGAACGGTAGATGTTAAATGAACCCATCAACTCGATTGAGCTTTCTTCTTAGCTGCTGGATTACGACTTCATGCATATCGTAGGACACCCTTTATGCTCGAGCAGTCTTTTGAGGAAGGCAAGTTGTAATTCTCCGAAGAACTTTGCCATTTGGTTGCATCTGAACAATATGACACTTGAAATGAGCTTCAATGCACAAAGAAATGGACCCAGATTAGGAAATTCAATCACCTGGAACATCCCTCTCTGGGGGACAGTGTGTGAGAGACTGTATCCTGTATCTTGCCAAAAGATAGCTGAATACCTCTTCCTGACCAGGGATTGACAGATTGATGGCACTGAGGAGTCATTGACAGTGTGCGAGCGTGTGTGGCCTCAGGAGGTCACGGGTCACTGAAACAAGCTACCTGAGGAGATAAACCTGGTGAGCTACACTGCTCTCGTCACAATACACCACTTTGACCTGTTCTGTGGATGTTATGCGAACAATGGCACATAAAAAAAAGGTCAAAGCAATAATCAATCCTATCTTTGGTGCAAAAAGCTGTGCTTTGTTCAACCACACAAAGGTAATTATGCGGCCTGTGACTTTTGACCTCTTTGCAGTGGATGGAGAAATGTTGAAAGTCTCTTTGTTGAAAGTCTGATCAGTGATTCAGATCAAAATGTCCAACATCCTGCACTGCTCATGAGTCTGTGGAGTCCTGGGAATAGTGCAAATGATGCTGGAATACATCCTGGATGGAATTCGTCAGTTGGTTATTTATTATTCTTCATGAACTTACAAACTTACAATTAACAATGAACATTGTCTCAAAGCAGCTTTACAGAACATAAACATAATACAAAAAAGTTTATATAAAGATTAATATAATACAAAAATTCAAGATTAATATTAGATATCATTAAATGTGTTTGTATTTATCCCCAATGAGCAAGTCTGAGGTGACTCAGGTGACTGTAGTGAGGAAAAACTCCCTTAGATGGAAAAGGAAGAAACCTTACAATGAACCAGACTCAAAAGGGAACCTCATTCTCATTTGGGTGACATTGCAGGGTGTGATTATAAATAGACAATCCGATAAATGTTGTATTGATGAGGAGGTTCTTGTCCTCAAAGGCCACATGTAGTTGGCATCTCCTCCTTGAATATTTCATGAAGAAGAGTCCAACTGGAGCTGGTAAATCGCACAATATACTACGATGTAAGTATGAAATATAGAAATGTGGAGAAGAAATAATAAGTGCTGGGTGACGAGCATACAATAAATGTTTATTTATTTATATATTTATTGAAGTAGACTCAAGCATAATTGTAAATTCAAAAGATTTTGCATTAGCTAGATGATATAAAGATCCGAATTTCTTAGAATCACAGTGAACTTTTTTTCTCTCGACATGTGTTTGCATGAGATAAATTGCCAATCTAGAAAATCGACAAAAAACCCCCATTAATCTCAAGTTGAATCCTAAACTGCTCTGAACATTCTAAACAACAACAATGTTCACAACAACAGCAGCAAGGACAACAACATTCTTAACAACAGCAATAAAATCAGCAACAACAACAGTTGTTGATCTTTGTTTTCTTTTGCAAAAGTAGAAAGCGCACACCATCAACAACAAAGTCTAAACTGCCCTGAACTTTGTAATGAAGCATCAAAGATTATTGTTTATTAAAAAAAAAACACAACATGCACAGCAACATTCACAACAACAACATTCACAGCAACATCCACAACAAAATCCACAACAGCAACATCCACAATAACAGCAACAACATTCACGGCAACATTCATGACAACATTCACAACAACATCCACAATAACAGCAACAACATTCACGACAACATTCATGACAACATTCACAACATCCACAATAACAGCAACAAAAACCACATCCACAACAACAACATCCACAATAACAGCAACAAAAACCACATCCACAACAACAACATCCACAATAACAGCAACAAAAACCACATCCACAACAACAAAATTCACAACACCAACATTCACAACAACATCCACAATAATAACAACAAAAACAACAGCAACAACAACATTCATGACAAGATCCACAATAACAACAACATCCACAACAAAATTGACCTCAACATTCACATCAACATTCACAACAACAACAATATTCAGAACAACATCCCCAACAATAACACTCTCAACAACCGCCATAACATCAGCAACAACTTCAGTGATCTTTGTTTTCGTTTGAAAAACAAGAAAGCACACACCATCATGATCAACAACAACAAAGCTAAAGTCTAAACTGCTCTGAACTTTTTAATGAAGCATCAACAATGTTGATTTATTTAAAACAACCGCAACAATAACGACAGTAACATTCTAATCTGCAAGAAAAAATCAACGAACAAAATGAATTTAAGTTAATGTCGTGTAGGACAAGGCAGTGTGACTTCAGTCCTTGTCTTTGGCCTCATTTGTGTATAGATTCTTTTCTAAGAACTATAAAAAAAAATAAATGAAATAAAATTTAAGCTACTCGTGATCTGGAATGGGGAGCACAGTGGCTTAGTGGTTAGCACATTCGCCTCACACCTCCAGGGTTGGGGGTTCGATTCCCGCCTCCGCCTTGTGTGTGTGGAGTTTGCATGTTCTCTCCATGCCTCGGGGGTTTCCTCCGGGTATTCCGGTTTCCTCCCCCAGTCCAAAGACATGCGTGGTAGGTTGATTGGCATCTCTGGAAAATTGTCCGTAGTGTGTGATTGCGTGAGTGAATGAGTGTGTGTGTGCCCTGTGATGGGTTGGCACTCCGTCCAGGGTGTATCCTGCCTTGATGCCCAATGACGCCTGAGATAGGCACAGGCTCCCCGTGACCCGAGGTAGTTCGGATAAGCGGAAGAAAATGAGTGGGAGAGAGAGAGTGCTCTGGAATATGTAAACATTCACATTCACACTAATGTACCAGTCTCCACTTGATCGACTTCAGATCACATCATTTGCACGGATAGCTGTACGTTTATATCCGGATCATTTTTATTTCTTTTCTTTTCTTTTTTATTTCATTTAAAAGGAGAAGTCCAGTGCTAGTTCACCAGGTCAGGATCCACAAGTATCATGGGGAATATTTTTGACAGTAATTAAAGCATATTAAAAAAAAAAGACAGAAAGAAAGAAATTGGGCAAAATATCAAAGTAGGAAGAAATAAAAAAGTAGGAAGAAAAACACGAAAAGATTTTCAGAGGCAAAATATTCTATTTTAATTAAGTAATTTTAATTAAGTAATTTTAACTGTGAACGTGTTATATAATGCAGGATTTCTTAATTTAATTATTTATTTTGTTTATTTTTATGCTTGATTATGCTGTGACTCTTTTTTTTTTAGAAAAATTCTCAAAAATCTCCTCAGAATATTGCCGAATTTGTTTAATTTCATGTTCATTTCCTCTTTTTTCTACTTCTTTCCCATGGTGATGAGGGATAATGATTTTACATGTAGACAATCTTATATATACCCAAACCTGCAAAAATTTTAGATATCTTTTGCTGTAATAAAAATTCTCTCTCTCTCTCTCTCTCTCTCTCTCTCTCTCTCATCACTGCTGCTTGTACCATGTCATTATGGTCATCTGAACCTTCTCTTTACTGCTGTCCATGATTACACCTGTGTGTGAGTATGTGTTATAAAGGCAAGCATACTGAGAACAAAAAAAGAAACAAGTGAAGAGAATTCAAACCAGCCCTGATTGCTCGAGGCGCCTCTCCATAAAGACATCGTCCGTTTGGCAGGGACAGACGCTCAGATGAAAACCATCGAAGGTAATAAGATCAGGTGTGCAAGCTGTTTGTAGATTGTCTATTGTCCGCACGTAACAGTAGCTCTTTTGTTTACAGATTTCTGAGTGACTTTGGATAGCATTTGGGCCTACTGGCCATCCTTGAACGCACTGTAATTGTATTCCAAAGATATGAAAGAGAGAGAGAGAGAGAGAGAGAGAGAGAGAGAGAGAGAGATGGAAAGCGGTATAATGAGAAAGTGATAGAGTGAAGGAAGGAGACGTTCATCCAGGACGCTCTGCTGGCCGACTTTCATTAAGCCTAATTAATTTCTCTGCACTGTTGATCAGAGAAGTTCATTTTAAGGACCATGCATACCATTGTTCCTACATCCAACGTCAACCCACACACACGCACACACTCCTCTGCACCAGGGCTTTAAACAAAATGACTCAGTACTCATCCCCCTTAATAGAGAAAGACTCCAAAAGTCAATTCAAATTATTCATATACTGCTTTGTAATCATAGCCCGGTTCAACGTTGTGCTTTCCAAGGACGCTGGGACGGACAAATCGAAAGCAACCCGATATTGTAAGCAGGAAGTGTGACATGATAGATTACAAGATCCAACACTGCTGTGCCTTTAGGGACTGGCCACAATTTTTTAATGAACAGCCACAACGATGCAGGAAAGGTGTCTACATCTGTATGCACTTTCGATTCCGTTCAATCCAGTACAAGTTGATTTGTATAGTTTTAGTTTCGTAAAGAAAAAAACATAGATTTCGATTCCTAACGAACAAGCCTGAGGTAAAAAAAAAACTCTCACTCACTCACTCACTCATTCATTCATTCATTCATTCATTCATTCTTCTACCGCTTTATCCGAACTACCTCGGGTCACGGGGAGCCTGTGCCTATCTCAGGCATCATCGGGCATCAAGGCAGGATACACCCTGGACGGAGCGCCAACCCATCGCAGAGCACACACACACACTCTCATTCACTCACGCAATCACACACTACGGGCAATTTTTCCAGAGATGCCAATCAACCTACCATGCATGTCTTTGGACCGGGGGAGGAAACTGGAGTACCCGGAGGAAACCCCCGAGGCACGGGGAGAACATGTAAACTCCACACACACAAGGCGGAGGCGGGAATCGAACCCCCAACCCTGGAGGTGTGAGGCGAACGTGCTAACCACTAAGCCACCGTGCCCCCCCCCCACGAAACAATGTAAAGTTAAATTTCTAACTTTAAGAAATGTTAAGTGGAACGATGTAACATAAAATAACTTAAAAAGTGACATATATGAAGGAGAAAATTGCATTGTCGAGCATTGAAATAATAAATATATTATCAGATTCTAATATATTGCTGAACGAACACTTTGCTATGATTTAACAACTTTAACAACTTCCACCTTTATTATTTGGCAGATTATAAAATAGCACTTGATCCACCAACATATCGATTTATTCCAGAACCTGACCGAGGCCCTGAAATTATGTGCGCCCACAGGTTTTTGGATTGATTTTCAGCCAGACAGATTGTGAAAGCTACATAAAACTGTCAGATGGCAGCACTCAACTTAATACCACTCGTTAAAGGAGCCGATATCACACGAGAAAACAATGCTTTAAGTCTCTTTAGCACTGTTTTGGGAAACTCTGCCCATATAGTCGGCAGTTATTCTCTGAAAACCAATTTTCACTATAAGAATTATTTTTAGCTTGAGTTGAATTTACTTACTGTAAGTTCAAGCTCTTAGGCAAACCTTACAGGTAGCTAGATAGCTAGCAAGAATTCATGCCGCATAATCACAAAAACAGGCTAGCAAAGTAAACAAGACAACAAACACTGTTCTCTAAAAGCAGTGATCAGGGTGTTGGGTGTGGTGAGTTGCCTGAACAGATACAAAGCAGAAGACCTTTGCTACGTAAATATACGGCTAAGATTCTAGCATGCAGAAGATTTTCTATCTAGCACATGGCTAGCGGCTTTCAAAGCAGATTATTGAATTATGTGTAGCATCCTATCTTCTCTCACTCAAAAAAAAATCATGCTGAAAATATATACAATGAGTAATTTTTTAAAACCTGTACAGCTATAGTGCTGCTACCAACCCAAAGCTTCGAGGTGGATAAAAAGCTGAATGTAACGTCGGGTTGCTGATGCATTAATGGGCAGACATGAATACAATGCCATGAAAAGCAGCGACGTCTGAAAGAGCAGGTTCATACTGGCCTAGAAAAAAAAAAGGTGGGCAGGTCCGTGAGTCGGCACGAAGCGAATGCGTTGTAAATATGAATGTGGAATTAGCAGCAGTGTTCAGGCTTAATCTCCTGAGACGGCAGCTCGACTGGAGGCTTCGTGTGGGTGTATTAAAGTATTAGAGCGTTGTGGAGGCAGCTGTATTAAACTAAAACATACATTTTATCTGGATCAACACAAAGCAATAGATAAATACACTAACGGCTCAGCTGAGAAAATGGTCAACGTGTGTAATTAGTGATCTAGTAACTGAAAAACAGCATACAAACTGATCAAACTGCAAGTTTTAAAGCTTCACAAACATCACTTACATGCTCACTGTGTATCTCATGTACAGTGCAGATTAAAATACAAGATTTAACATTTGCAAAATGAGTAAAATGATTAGAGATTTCATCCAGAGCAGCGTTCAACACAATAAGCCAAATTTCCACCGTTGTTGTGATTGTCGTCATGAGCAGCATGTGCAATCAAAAACTCGGACTTTACAATGAAAAGGTATTTAAAAATCTATAAAATTCAGATGACTGGTATGTAGAACAGAGCTTTTGCTACATTGGAAGATTCATTGATTCATTCATATTCTACCACTTATCCCAACTACCACGGGTCACAGGTAGCCTGTGCCTATCTCAAGCGTCATCGGGCATCAAGGCAGGATACACCCTGGATGGAGTGCGTATGTATGTGTGGGGCGGAGCTATCAAAACAGGGGTGACACCCATTTGGGTTAGGGGCGTGTTTGTTATGGTGATTTCAAATGTCATCATTGGCTTTCAAACATCGTACATCTCACCTTTAACTTTTTAATTTGAACATGTAGCACAGTGAAATCTAACTAAAATATACATTGTTTTTTTATGCGTCCTAAAACTGCTAGAATGTATAATAGATGCGCGAATAAGGACGTTTCAAGCTAGAAATGCTCCATGGTTTCACACACTAATGTACTACAGGACTATTTTGAAAGCGTTTGAATAATTATGTTTCGTTGAGCTGGGACGCTGTCTTAAACATTTTGTTTTTGTCAGATTCTTTTAGTTATTTCTTCAAGTCATGTACTCAGACAGCACATCCTGTCACAGAACGCTACAAAAATCAACCTAGCAATTTAACTTTCATTCGATTTATCGGTCTCATTAGACTTCACATGCATCTCACAACGATTTCAACCTTCAGATTTGAAATGTTTGTGCTTTGATAGAAAATGTTGTTAATGTGCTTTTATTCTTTTATATTAAGGATGAGGCGTGAATGTATAAATTTGACACAGACAGAAAAATATAAGCAATGTAAGAACTAGAGTAATTATTTTCAGCTTGGCCTCTTTCAAATGCGTTGGATAATAAATCTGTCAAGTGTGTACTGTGAGGGCCGGAGTGGGGGCGGAGTCTGATCTGTGACAAACGTAGGAGGAGTGTGTGACGATTGTGTCCAGACGGAGATTCTCCACACCTCCTCAGGGTGTAATGTTATTGTGTTAATGTGCTCGGGAACTGGTCTCGGCTGCTCGCAGCTAATAAGCCGTCCCAAGAGGGGGTGAGTTCTTGCTGATGCCACTAATCCAGGACAGACAGTGTCCTCTGCTACGCTACAGAGACTCAGCAAACTGATGGAGGATGATTACAGCCCTGCTAAGCCGCTACACCTCATGCTAGGGGAACAGGGTGAACAAGAAGGCTGCTTCCAAATAAAGTAACGACTCCCACGAGGCAGCGAGCGCATAATAAATTGACAAAATGAAGACATTGCAACACTTATCTCGACTTAATAACACAGATTTCCATGTTTATCATGACTCAGCAGATACCTCAGCATAACATTCATGATTTCATCTCCACATAAATCGTTATATAGGTCCAAAGTTAGGTTTTACCTAAAACTTTGGAATTGAATTATTAATTCAATATGCATTGTGAATTATACAATAAAATATCATGTCTTTGTTTCCTTTACATTGCTCACAAACAAACTAACATGCAAAATAAACATATGTGCTGGATCAAGTGCTGTTTTATTTATTAAGGGAACAAGTTAGATTTTTATTATACATTATGATATATTATTTATTATATCATATTAGTCCAATATTAGACTATATAAAGAGGTTCAGTTGATATCTGCTTCTCATTTCCAACCTCCAAACGATTTTTTTAAAGAATAATCTGGCAACCCTGAAAGAAAAAACAATGGTGATCTGCAACTTTTCAAAGCTTAAGTCACTGAGTGAACAATGTATTAAATTTTTATATAGGATGACTATATAAAATCTAATATACATTAGATGATTTTATATAGGATGACTGTAGACCATTACATTCCGAACATATTTGTAAGCTTAATATACAATATTTCCATGGGTGCTTTTTAAACAAATATAATAATAATACACCATTTAGTGGTGTGGTGCGGTGGAGTGTAGGGTGCCAATACTTGTGGAGCCATGTACTGTATAGCGTATAATAACAACCCTTTCTTTCTGTTTCATCAGTTCAAGAGTGCTGGAATGTTGGATTTCACCTTGATTGGATGGAATGACAATGTGTAGCCCAAGTGGCCTTAGGCTGGCTGTTGCAGCAAGGCATGCTGGGAGACACACACACACACACACACATAGTCATTCTCTTTCTCTCTGCCCTCTTGCAAAAAGCCTGCCTGAGCCACCTCTGATTGCGAGGTGCTACTCGTGTTACTCACTATTCCAGATGGGTAATGGTGGTGGCCCGGATGCTCTTCCTTTCATCTACTCCCAGAGCACCATGCGGCATCACACAGGGTCGTCACCTCTTATGCCGGACAGGCAAGCACAATCCTGCCGGCTCAGCCTACAAGCCAAACCGATAGTGTGAGAGAGACAGCGAAGAAGAAGCTCGAGAGAGATTATCATGGGAATCCCAGCAGCTGTTGCTGCGAAACTTGTTTGCGATGTGTCGCGACCTGAGGGACGGGCAAGATACCAGAATTCATGAGTCACACATTATTTGTTTCTGGTGTGAACTTTCACATGGAGCCAGTGATTGACTTTGTTAAGAAATGTCTGGCGCTTAACCTTCTTCACATTCCACTTGTATAAATGCATTGTGCAGTTTTGTTTCACTAACAATGCATTCCATAACAAACAGCTGAAAAATATTTACTAAAACACTTTTCAATTAGCTTTAAATACTTTATGAAGTAATTTTTATTTTAACTTTTATTTTATTTTTAAAGACTTTTTGTATATTTTTCTCAGTAATTTCTACATTATTATTATTATTATTATTATTATTATTATTATTATTATTATTATTATTATTAGTAGTAGTAGTAGTAGTAATATTTTTACTATCCCGCCCTTTCATGTATTTATTATTTATAAATGTTTTTTTTCTAAATATTAAATATAGTTAAATAAAATAGAGGCTTAAATAGATTTTCTAAAAATAATAAACGATATGCCTGGTTTCTTTCTTTCTTTCTATTTTTTTTCTTTGTTAAATCTTTGATTGACAAAAACATTTTAATGTTCAATTAAATATTTTTAATTAAGAATAAAATTCTTTAAGAATTTAAGAAATAAATTTTAGAAAAAAACATTATCCAAGTATTATTGCGGGAAAAGAAGTTAAAAAAAATCCCAGAAATAACAACAACTATTATTTATTTGTTTGTTTGTTTGTTTGTTTAACTTTTTATGAACAAAGTAATTAAAGTTTGAGAACAAAAGGTTAGTTTACAATAATGCCCAGGTGATTTGAAGGTGATCTATCTATCTATCTATCTATCTATCTATCTATCTATCTATCTATCTATCTATCTATCTATCTGTCTGTCTATCTAAACATGGGCACTCTTCTAGCTTGTGACATCAGGACTTTTATTGAGAATGTTAAACTTTCAGTCCCTAATTAGTGATACATAAAATTCTACTGTAGAATATGGAGCATATGTTAGTGTTTATTGCACATAATTACAATTAATAATGCCACGGTTACTAGTGTTCAGTTATCTGATGTCTAAACATCTGAATAAACATTTTACGTGTCTTAACACCTGCGGTATTAAGCAACCAACAACCGTTGTGTTATACTTACTTAAAATCACAGACACTGATGTCTAGATAGAATAAAATCAGTTCTATCAAAAAAAAAAGTTTACTAAAATCTCAGTGTTTTGCCTTTCTTTAGAGGATTTTCCCTAAGCGATCCACCATTTTCTTTTTATTTTTATTATTTTTTCTTTTTCTTTTTCTTTTTAATGATGGCACCATCCATTAAGACAACTTTTTCCATTTCTTTCCCAAATTCTGGTGCATTAGGACTAAAGTGTATCTAGATTTCTGATGGTTCAGGAATGAGCTTTCATACAGTATAATTTTCTGCTCCTTTCACTCCGAGATTTTGGAGAAACCAGTATAGACAAGAGGTTTATAGATAGCTGTTAAATACGATAAATTCACTGTTTCTTTTTTGAATGTAGATTTTACCAGCTTCATATTCATATGAGGATCCATAAATAAGTGGATCTTCTCCTTAAAGGGTCCTTTTTCTTCTTCGCCAATCGGCAGGACTGACATTCTTTAAAAAATTTGACACTAAATCTCCAACACACCCTTTAAATTACAAGTAAAGCAGCCATAGTTATATTTCGCGTGTGGGTGTGGGACTCAAGCCGTCATCATTAAGACCGCAGTGGATTAAATTGTTTGTTAGGACTTTTCAGTAAAATATTCACCTTAGGCAACCTAGTCGAGTTTGCACTGGTTGTATGATGGAAATGTTTTTTTTTGTAACATGGTCTAATATTTTCAGAATATAGAAAATAGAACCTTTTCAGCCCAAAAATATGGTTCTCTGTAGAACACAAGGAAAGCAATGAACATTTTAGATTAAAACGCGAATGTGTATAACGCAAATTTTAGAATGTGTAAACTGAAATCAGCACCATTTCTTTTTGGAATTGTTTCTTTATGCTGCGAGATGTTTTGAAGTGAGGTGTTTATGGATGACATTTTATAAGAAACAAAAAAAAGACCAAATAGTAGTTTTGTTATATAATCAAACAATACTATATAAAGATTTTTCACATAACAATATTGTTTTTTTTTTTGTTCAAATCAATTCATATTGTGTTTAAATTTGCTGTATATTCTTGTTTAAATTTGTGTATATTACTATTAGTAAAAAGAAGAAGATGAAGAAAGATCTTCAACGATCTCCACTGATTTTAAGATCTCCACTGGATTGACCCCTTAGTATGGTTCTGGATAATGTTTAGGACATCGTAGGGTAAAAAGTGGCGTCGCTATGAATGCTTGGCTGCCATGAGTCGCTTGGTTGATGGTATTTGGTGTCCGTAAAACAACAAAAAATGAGATACAAATGTTGACTGAGCAATCAAGTGAAACATTGCATATAGACAATGTTAAATATCGTCGCTGTCAGGCGGAATCCTTGTATCTCCAAAACCGTTATTTTTCAGGAAATTAAAAAAACACCGAACCTTATCTGCAATGCACAGGGTTTAGTCCGCGTTGCAGTGGATTGTCTTGCACTAAATTCCTGTCCTCAGACGAGCACCAGAACTAGCGGGGGTCAAGATTTTTTTTCTTTGAGCCCAGTGTTTTGAAGACAATTACCTCAGAAGACTTGTTGATTCTCTCCCGCGGAGTGAGGAAGAGGTGGACAGTTGAAGTGTCCAATGGAGTTATGAGATTTGCGCTCAAGCTATTTTCAAGACTTTAGATTGGTTAATAACTTGTAAAAATAACAGACCCACGTGGGGACTGACCAATAGCATCGATATGTGAAAAAATATGAAATTGACAAAATTTGGACATACGAGGTTTCCGCCTGACAGCGACGATATGTTGCATTCGATCATATTTTCTTGTTGACTAAGTACTAAAGTGCTAGAAAGTACTGTATAGGAAGAAAGAAGAAGAAGAACAAGAAGTATAAATGAAAAAAAAGACAACAAGTCATAAATAGAACAAAAAAGAAAGAGGAAACAGACCAATGACAGGAGAGGGGCGGAGACAGAACCAGAATTACTGAGGCACCTATCAAAACAAAACAATACGTGATAATGTCCTGACATTCTAGACAAAACATCAATTCCAGAAGCTCACTTTGCCCTGACTTTCCTTTGTACTCTTTTTCTGTTTGTTTGTAAATAACTGAAATGAGCTGAAGCAAATATTGTCTTGTGTCTCAAGGTAAAGTTTTCCTTTAAGGCACTCATCGAAGTAGACGACAAGAAAAAAAAAACAAAATGAAAAATTATATAGAGTATATATAATCTGGACCCAGCAGATCGAACTGAGAGCAGAGCGAAAATAACAACAGCGGAAAGGAAATAGAAAGCAGGAGGGAAAATGCTTGAGGGTTCATTGTAATCTCTAATGATAGATCTTTACAAGGGTAATATTCATCCACACATAGCAGACAGATTAGACATAAACTCAGCTTTCACCAAGAGAAAAGATCCAGAGCTATTCTTTTTTTATTTTATTTTATTCGTCTTTAATGAATCGGTTACATCATGAATCGGCCATTTTTATTACAGTCCTGATTTCATCCATACACCAAATACTGTATCTACTTTTGATAGCCTGTGAAGTCACTGTCTTAACATTAAACCAGGCGTTCAATGTAAAAAAAAAAAAAAAATCATCAAGTGAACGAAGAAAGAACTAAAAAGAGAGATATTCACTGGCAGTAAATGCATTGTTCATTTTCCCCCATCACAGCTGATGGTACTTAAGGTAATGAAAATGGACATTAGTACTGAGAGTCTGCATCCAACCAGTACGTCTGTTTCTCTCTCTCTCTCTCTCTCTCTCTCTCTCTCTCTCTCTCTCTCTCTTTCGTTTGATCTCTATCACAGACCTCAGAGACAACCCTTATTCATGATCGGCATTTTAATTAGGAAAATAAAAGCGAAATTCATAGTGAGTACTCTAAGTCAATTCTTCATCTTCTAGCTGAATAAGTGCTGTGTTATATATTTTTAAAAAGTGTAGGCTGTCAAAAAAGTCTTGCTATTAGGTATATTAACATGTTCAAAACCAGCGACTTAACTATGCCAATATTCAAGCTTTCAAGGTTGCCAGAACATCTTTGTATAAGTTCATTCATTCATTCATTTTCTACCGCTTTAGCCGAACTACTACAGGTCACAGGGAGCCTGTGCCTATCTCAGGCTTCATTGGGCATCAAGGCAGGATACACCCTGGACGGAGTGCCAACACATCACAGGGCACACACACTCTCATTCACTCACGCACTCACACACTACGGACAATTTTCCAGAGATGCCAATCAACCTACCATGCATGTCTTTGGACCGGGGGAGGAAACCGGAGTACACGGAGGAAACCCCCGAGGCACGGGGAGAACATGCAAACTCCACACACACAAGGCGGAGGTGGGAATCGAACCCCCAACCCAAAATATTTAACATCAGGAATAGAAAATGCTGACTGAAGAAAAAAATGCATTTTTTTCATAACGTAAAATCAACATACAATACATATTAGCTAATGTATTGCAATTGTCAATAAAGCTCACTGCAAACTGATAGATATTGCTTTCCACCCTAGAATTGTTCTAATGTTCTAATTGTTCTAAAAATAGCACTTGATCCAGTACATGGCATTATTTTCAATTCTATTTAGTAATACATCACATTTTTTTTGGATTGATTCAGTGTGCTCGCATGTAAAGAAATAGATCGCCTCCATTTTAAAGGGACAGTGTCACATTTCAGGATCAAATTTTGGCCTCGAATAACATCCAGGAGTGTTTTCATTCCCGAAGCGTTTATTACAGCATGACATTCTGTGGTGTCAGATATTTTTGCTAGACTTCAGGGTCAGAATTTTGTGCAACTCAAATTCCTAAAGTCCAGAATTATGTCTGAGGTGTAAATGCAACACCGATGTGACCACTTATGATATTAAATCCTCGCTTGTGCATGAATAATTCATCTCCAAATAGGCGTAACTCTACTCTAGATCTCTGAATTTTTAAACAAGGACTATTGTTAAATCTCGTTTCAGTGTCCTAACACCATTACATGAAAGGACTGTTGTTCAATCCATTTAGGAGTACATTGTTTGAAACGTTGAAATTTTAAATGTACCTGGATATTACAATTTTTTTTTAAGTGAGGGGAGAGCAAGAGAGAGAGAGAAAGAGAGAGAGAGAGAGAAAGAGAGAGAGAGAGAGAGAGAGAGAGAGAGACATTCAGGCTGAAGTTGACCTGGCCTACTTGGCCATTCGACTAGCTGATTAATGAAGCTCTGCATTTTGCTGATACCATTTAGTTACTAATGAGGGTCGCTCACCTTCACACACACATACACACATGCGTACACACACACACACTGATGGGAAGACAGCAGGTGCTGAGTCAGAGATACCTGGCACCGGCTGCTAACCGCAAGAATCAGTGTCTCGAGCCCTGGAGTTGACATGTAAAAAGCTATTAAGTGCTCCAATAACGTCGCTCGAATTTGGGTTTGAGGAAAGCTGGCGTGAAATGACACACTGTTTATGTAACAGAATATTATTCTAATCCTGGCTAAGCCAATGGAGGCTATGAGAAGTGAAAATATCCATAGTTAGCTGGTGACCTGCTGAAAACATTACTCTCTTCTTCCTACACACACACACACTTTACACACACTCACTCTTTTCCACATGCATCGAGGGATCAGTGCAAATACCTCAGCCTTGCTCTCTCACTCACACTCACACTCCCACACACACACACAAGAACCTACATGCATGACTATATATCCTCATATACAATATAAGATATAGAGAAAAAAACAAGCATTAAAAACGTTACATAAAGGTACCAAGATGTAAAAAAAATTACATCACAAGGTGTTGATTTCGTTTTCTATAAAAATATATAGAATATACAAGAATATAAATATTAATGTACTTATCCTTATGCAATTGTTCCGATAGTAACGACTCGGTAGCTTAAATGGAAGAAGCTCGTATAATGTAGATATGGTGAAATTTTATGGAAGGAATCTTAATGTTGTTTTCTGTTTTTTGTTTTTGTTCGTTTTGAAATGGAAATTAAAATTGACGCCGGTATAAGTGTAAGAATAAACAAATCACAATTATAAAACTCTAACGTGTTGTTGAATAGAAAATAAACATTGCGACTGGAGGAATAGTTTAACCCCACGTCATCGTTAATTAATTTTCCAATATGGCAACATGCTGTCGTGTTTTTCACCCAGATATTTAAAAAAAACGGCTAATACCCAACCCATATTTTTGGTAGATGTCGCGTCTTATCCACCCAGTAATTCAGGGAATTACATTAAATCCAGACTAATGGATAACAGCTATTAGCTGCATTGCAAAAACAAGCGCGTACAAAAACACACACTCCCACACAAAAACACACAAGACGGTGTGTAAGACAGGTAAAGGACAATATTAGTAAGAAAAGAGAGCAAATTTAGGTATAAGGCGCCCTCCTTGAGAATGGTATCAGGTATCATGCAAACAAGGACATAAACAAACATAAATATATATGTACATCACTGCTAAGTATCCTATTTCCCTCAATGAATGCAAAAGACTCTCCACTCCAATTTTATTTTCTCTCTAATAAAAAACTACTGATGAGCTACTTGACATCTTCACAATGCCCTGAGATTCACCACATGACATCATAACAACATGGCTGCTCAGTGATGTGTTACAATATATATTATATACTAATACACACCTATTAGTTTGCTAATACTTTAACACTTACCGCATAGTACGCAGCTTGGGGAAGAAAAATATATATCAGTCGTGGCTAACATGAGCTAATAATAAGATGAACACGAAAAAATGATTTTGCAGATGAAGGTTGACAAAAAGTATTAAAAAAAATAAATAAATAAATCCTGGAAGCTCCACCCCCTTCCACCCATCTCACATTAGTGACAATTTAATAAACTCTATAATTAACTTCATTATTTTTAGTTCAATTAATCATTTTTAGTTAACTACATTTTTAAACAATTACACAAATACAGAAAAATGAAACGATGAGAAATCAACTCCGCCATAAAGGAAATTTCTGCCTGAAAAATGCGTCTAATATAACACGTTACAAATCATTTAAATAGTAATGATAATCTTTTTTCTTTGCTTGCTGCTGATTAGCGTAGATCCTAAACTGTCAGAGCTTTGTGGAAACATTTCACGCTTTTAGGGCAATTCATTAGCACAAGGACTACGTTTTTTAATTGCCATTTTATGTTGTTGATTTTTTTCTGTTTACTAGGTTTTGAATTAAACTAAATTTGAATCTCTCTGAAAACCCTCAAAATTTAGATGTAAAATTTCAGCATTCTGAAGGTTCAGATCTTCTTCTTCTACCTTCGTATTTTTCCGTTAGGGGTCACCACAGCGAATCATCAGTTTCCACTTAACTCTATCCTCAGCATCCTCTACTCTCGCACCACTTACCTTCATGTCCTCATTTAACACATCCATACAGTATATCTCCTCTTTGGCCTTCCTCTTGACCTCTTACCTGGCAGCTCCATCTCCAACATCCTTCTACCAATATAACCATCTCCCTCCTCTGTACATGTCCAAACCATCTCAATCTAGTCTCTCTGACCTTGTCCCCAAAACAGCCAACCTGAGCTGTCCCTCTGATGTGCTCGTTCCTAATCTTGTCCATCCTCGTCACTCCTAAAGAGAACCTCAACATCCTCATCTCTGCTACCTCCATCTCTGCCTCGTGTCTTTTCCTCACTGCTACAGTCTCTAACCCGTACAGCAGAGCCACTCTCACTACTGTCTTCTACACCTTTCCTTTGATTATTTTTCTGAAAGTTCAAATACTGAACAAGTTTCATTTACTCTTAGGAACTAATGTTTGACTGGTTTGAACTGGTAGATTTTAATATGAAAGACTTGTTCTACAGGACCTGTGTACAGTTCCTTCTGTCATACAGTATAGTCTAGGAGAGTTTGAGAAACACAAACGGTTTAAAGACCAGTAAGATATGCTGGAGCTCAGCAACACAGCGCTTTATGGATAGTTAGGGAAGTTGATCAAGTTGCTGGTTAAAGAAGGAGTCACAACGTTTGGCTTTTTTGCAGAAAGGACCAACACACACACATACACACACTCAGAGGTCAGCAGCTGGTTGTCACAAAGCTCAGAAATCCCCTCTAAATGACCCCAGCTCAGGACAAAGCTTTTGATTTAGTGCTTTTTATTGTGCCCGGTAGCCGACTCACAATGGAGAACAACAACCGTTTGTTCCTGACTACTCAAGTCCCCCTTCCTCATATAAAACCCTCTGTGTTTGTGTGTCTGTGTGTGGGTTGGAGTGTGTGGGTGAGTTATTTTTGCGAGAGAGCTAGAACTCCATTGTGCTTGAAAAGTTTTCTTGACCACTGATCAGTGAAAGAGGTCAAATTATATGCTGCAAACAGCAAACAAGGGTTCGGGTTTTACTGATCAATTTATCTGACTCTTTTATGCTAGCTTCCACTCAACATTAGCGATGCTAGCTGTGCTTGGTGAAGTGAAGAGCTTTATGGTCCATCTGACAGGGTGGTGGACTAATCGGAAAAAACTCTGGTTTGATGGGACGAGTTTTTAAAAAGGCAGAAAAAAAAATCCAAGGCCAAAACAAACAACACAAGGGGAAAAGGAGTGGATCTTCACTGACATTAATATGTCTCAGGGAAGTTGTATTAATGCGAAATATCATCCATGCGCAAATAATGTTTCGGAGCACAGAGACGAGCAAGAAAAAATGGTCTGGAAAAAATGTTCCTTCTTTAAAGCAACTGGAGAATGAATTCCGTGTCGGAACATGACAAACCACACGATTCCACGTGTTTACTTTAAGTTCTAGGATTTCGGGTCTGATTTTCGCCTGGATGTTTCTGGACTGTGATACAAGCCTTGCCCATCATTATTCCTGACAGACATGTGGGTGTATCCAAACTGCCTGTCCTATGATTACTGAAAACCTAAATAAACTGACTCAACACATATTTCATGTCACACAGATGGCTATGTTACTTGTGCCTGATATTTCATTCCCTTTCAAAAGACAGATAAGAAATAAAACACAAAGGGAAAAGTGCTGGAAAATAATCAAACGACAGGGATGTATGGTTCTGAATAAACATAGAAATGTTTTTTTTTTATCCGGTTTGCTTTATACAGTCAATATATCTATGTGTATATTGTTAATAAACTTCCCTTGACTACCAGATCTTTTGACCAATCAGGTTGGAGATTTCAAAAATAAGGGTAGACACTCTGCAACATGCATTAAAGCGCTAGCAAAGAGCTGCATATCACATTACAAATTGCTAGCACTCCCTTTGCTCCAAGGTTGGATGTTCTCCATGGCTTCTAGCTCAAAATCCAGCTGGTATGGTGTCACTGCTTCAATTGAGCTAGCTATCTTCCCATGTCTGTCGTGTAGCACCAGATATAACATATCTTATTTTCAATCTAATATCATGAAGCTCCAAGACCCTGGGGTATAAAGAACACAGCTGAATGTCAGCTGAATATTAGAAATATTATTTCAGTTCTGACACCCAGGAAAGTAAGCAAGGTAATTCAACCAGGCTTTAGGAATGTAAACGATAAAATGACATAGCAGACTGTGGAGTTTAAGATAATAAAGATGTTTTACATATTTCAGTTCAGGGATCTTCAAAGTTGCCAGACTTGTTTGAAATGGCCTTCGTTGGTAGCTTGTTTTGGATCACCATTCCTTAACTTAGCCTTAGATGCTTTGGGGCTGAATTAATTGAACATTTTAGATTCTACTGCAATCTCGTATAGATAAACAGTACAAGAAAACCCTCTTAAAGGGTTCTTCTTAGCTTTAAAGTTCCTCAAAAGTTAAAGAGTTGACCAAACACTTTTACAGGATCTTGCACCAATCCGGAATGATGCAACAACTGCACCTAATTGTCATAAAATAAGATCATATTCAATTTTAATTCAATCAGATTAATGTTAATTTCTTCACCTATTTTTAATTTAGTCTTAGTCTTAGTCTTGTGCCAAATGTCCTTGTTAGTTTTAGTCATATTTAGTCATTCACATATCTTTTTTTGTTAGTCAAGTTTTAGTCGACTAAAAGTCTCGTCATTTTAGTCTAGTTTTAGTCAAAAGAAAACTCAAGGTATCTTAGTCAAGTTTTAGTCGACTAAAAGTCTTTTAATTTTAGTCTAGTTTTAGTCAAAAAATTGTAGTCTTTTTTAAAATAACACATTATGACTGAGATTATTACTGATAAACATTTCAGTAAAAAAAAAGTGTTTCACATATGTTTCACTTGAACTTGACTGCACATCACATTTTTTACTTTATTGATACTGCTTTTAATCGTAATGCAAAGACCGGTCATCGGGACATAACCTGTCATGTACAATAAAAGAGCCTGCGTAGCGACAGGAAATCTAATTTAACACAAAAAGCCTGACTAGACCAGGGGTGGACTTGCGCCACTTTTTTTTGAGTGGCGTGTGGACGAATTCTTTCTACGCACTCACTAAAAAGCGCGATGCCGCGAACTCGTTGTGAATATTTTAAAGGCGTAACAGCTGATGAAAAAGCAGAGACAATTGTAGACAAAAATGAAGAGAGATTTTATCTTAGTTTTTATTTTATACAAAAACATTTTCGTCTCGTCTTTTTTCGTCAACAATAACGCATGTTACTTTAGTCTTAGTCAGCGTTTTTGGACAGAGGTGCAGTCTCGTCATCGTCATGAAAAAAAAAGGGTTGTTGACGAACATATTTTGTCTCGTCTCGTCTGACGAAATTAACACTAAATCAGATCCACCATGAAAACTCAACTGGGAATAAACAGGTAATGTGTTCTAAACAGATATCCCATAGGACTTAGCTAAACAATGGAGCACATCAGACAAATACAGATCACTTTCATTCACAAAAAAAAGGTGGAACTGCACAATTTGACTCAAAATGAAGTTCTAGTTTGTGTAGGCTTTGGCAAATCGAACCAACTTAATTTGTTGGAAAATATTGCAGGCTGGTGGGAGGTGCAGTAGGTGGTGCAGTGGCTTAGTGGTTAGCATCATTGCAGTGTTTGCAGAGTTCTCCCCATACCTCAGGGGTTTCCTTTGAGTACTCTGAGATCCTCCTCAGTCCAAAGACATTTTAGACAATTTACAGTAGGTTGATTTGCATCTTTAAATTGGTTGCAATGTGCGAATGCATGTGTGTGTGTGTATGCATGTTTGATGGGTTATCACTCCATCCATTCCTTCTTCCCTGAGTCCCCTGGGAAAGGCTACAGGCTTCCGGGGAGCCTTTTCAGGATAAAGGGCTTAGAAAATGGATGGATGGGCGAATGGGATCAATTATGTGTTATGTAGCTGAGGTTGAGGAACTGTCAGAGCTAGAATTCACACACTATGCTGGTTAGTCCTGGAATTTCTACATCTGGTGTGGACATCTTTCTACCCTAGTGTTTGTCAGTGTTTACAGAAACATAATCATCCAGTTTAAGTTTCCAGTTTCTGAGAACTTAAATATGGCACACTACACAGATACAGATAGTGTTATACCTCCTATTTATTAAAGTAAATTCATTCATTCATTCATTTTCTACCGCTTTATCCGAACTACCACGGGTCACAGGGAGCCTGTGCCTATCTCAGGCGTCATTGGGCATCAACGCAGGTTACACCCTGGACAGAATGCCAACCCATCGCAGGGCACACACACACACACTCTCATTCACTCTTGCAACCCACTACGGACAATTTTTCCAGAGATGCCAATCAACCTACCATGCATGTCTTTGGACCGGGGGAGGAAACTGGAGTACCCGGAGGAAACCCCCGTGGCACGCGGGGAATATGCAAACTCCACACACACAAGGCGGAGGCGGGAATCGAACCCCCAACCCTGGAGGTGTGAGGCAAACGTGCTAACCACTAAGCCACCGTGCCCCCTAAATAGTAACATTCATTCATTCATTCATTCATTTTCTACCGCTTTATCCAAACTACCACGGGTCACAGGGAGCCTGTGCCTATCTCAGGCGTCATTGGGCATCAACGCAGGTTACACCCTGGACAGAATGCCAACCCATCGCAGGGCACACACACACTCTCATTCACTCTTGCAATCACCCACTACGGACAATTTTTCCAGAGATGCCAATCAACCTACCATGCATGTCTTTGGACCGGGGGAGGAAACCGGAGTACCCGGAGGAAACCCCCGTGGCACGCGGGGAATATGCAAACTCCACACACACAAGGCGGAGAATCGAACCCCCAACCCTGGAGGTGTGAGGCAAACGTGCTAACCACTAAGCCACCGTGCCCCCTAAATAGTAACATTGATGATTTCATTTTTGTCCTTGTCACTGAATGATGCTGGACTCTATTCCACTTGTTGAGACGTCAAATGTTTTCCTGTTCCTACAAATAAAGGTTCAACAGGCAGTGCAGAGTTTATCTGAGAATTAAAGCTATGCTTTCAGTGTCACATGGACGGACTTGAATGTACGAGACTGTAGCCTCGAAGAGGGAGACAGTATTTCCCCAATGGTGCTCTTCTTTTCTTCCCGTGAAGGTCAAGCCTTAATAAAAAATGTACCTGACTGCATATCTCACTTGTCTTCTATCTTCCCCTACTATGATATTCCCCCATCACCTATCCTTGCATTTTCTCTGCAAAGCTGAACTCTTTATTCAGTACTGCTGGCAGACTCTATCTCTCGCTAGCCCTCATCCCCTTTCCATCATAGTCCTGGAGGGAACTCTGGTTAAAGAAGCATAGCTCAGGAGCCAAAGGCTCTGTGTTATTTTTAAATGTATCCATCTCTACTCCCTCCAAAACTACCCTTATACTCACTTTCTCTGTCCCTGCCAGGTTGAGCCAGAGGTGTTTCTCTTCAAATTGTATGTTAGCTTTTGGATATTAGCTTTCATGGGACTTCAGTCTTTCCCTGTTCACTTGCTTTCACCACCAAATATCTATGTTTGTCTTAGTTTTTTCCCTTTATCTCCTTTATCTCCTGAGCTTCAATGATATTTACCTCTCTACCAAGTACCACATGGGAAAGCCAAGCCTTTCAACAGCCCGTGTTGCCTCACCAGTTTGATCTAACGGTGTGATGTGACAGATATCAGAGATTTCCCCATATCATTGTGTGCATTCTCTGGGTTGTTTGCTTCCACCCAAAAAAACAATACCTATAGGTGGATTGTCTTCCCTATATTGCCCCTAAGTGTCAACGTCTTGTGATGGAGGAATGGCATCCCATCATGGGAATTCATCCTTATTCACATTTAGTTTCTACAACCCTGACCAGGATAAAGACCAGAGATAAATGAATTGATATCTATGGCCCAATGTTCCTAAGCTTTTTTAACAACATGGCCATACTGTACAAACCCTTGTTAACTTACAGCCTAGCACTAAATAAACGATGGACTGATGGCTAGGATCTGCTTAAAAAGATGACTATAAAATTACAGAGTGGAAAAACTATGGAACCACCATAGGACCTTGACTGAACAGGTGTTATCAGTGTGGTGGGCCATTCTTAGCATAAGAGGGGCATGTATACCTTGTATAGGGGGGCAAGTGAATATTGCTGCAGGTTGTAACCAGATTTATAAGCTATAGTCTGTAATTGTACACTTATAAGGTGTACCAAAGGGAAGCTGTTTTTGTATAGATGCAAACGAATAAGATAAGATAAGATAAGATAAGATAAAATAAAAATAATCATTTATTCATCCCACAAAGGGAAAATGACCATACTTACAGCAGCACAGGGATAGCAGCTAAAGAAAAAGATAAAGATAATATCAAGACAAGGTGACTTGAATCTATAAGAGATATTAAAGAGATACTTAAAAAGGATTAACATAAAATCAACATTATAAAAAATACATATTAATTAGATCAATTATATAAAAAACATACATAAAATATACAATGTACATAAATATACAGAGGACTATTATAATAATAATAATAATAATAATAATAATAATATGAAATAGAGAAAAATGGAGAAACTATTTCTATCAAGATAAAGTGAGAATACATGGAATACCAGTAATCTGGTAAAACAAGTTGGAACCTGAAGGATAATAGTGATCTGAATCTACTGGTCTCATTAGGAACTGGAACAGTTGGTGAGGTGTTGTTTTTTTCTTGGCCCTCCTTACTTTTCTGCGACAAAATGGCTTAATCTGAGCCATGTGACCAGGTCCATCTGATTTGGGCTCTCAAAGTGGCGCACCCTTGAAATAAAGACTCGTCTGTGCCAGGTTCCCAAGCGTGCTGGCATCTAATAGCAGATGCAGGGTCCAAAAATTCCGAGAAGCCAGAACCTGCTCCATCTGGTGAGGCCCACTTCCCACTGTCCTGCATTTGAACTGCCCTAACTGTACTAGTGCACTGTATCTTTATGTCCTCTATCTGCACACTGGGATCTCTAAGCAGCTTGAATTGAGAATAAAAGGAATTACAGCTCTATAGTCTGTGCTTGGATTAATATAGATTGATGTGCATTGGTTTCATTGTTGTCACTAGATTTAAATCCCAGGGAGTTGTTTCAAAACATGTCAAAGCAATGCATAAATGGCACAAGAAAATCATTGTGGTAATATGGTGTGCACAATATATTGGGGTGTGTGTGGTAGCCTAGTGGTTAAGGTGTTGGGATACCAATTGGTAGGTTGTGAGTTTGATTCCAGGTCCACCAAGCTGCCACTGATGGGTCCCTGAGCAAGGCCCTTAAAGGTGGGGTCTCCGTTGTTTGAGAAATGCTTCAGAAAACTGCGTTGGGCCGCCAAACAAAACAAGAACAAAACTAACATGTAGCCAATGAGCAGAAAGGGGCGTGTCTTGTCAATATGGGCGGAGAGAGTGTTCAGTGCACATGTGTGACATTAGCAGAAAGTGGTTTTAACATTGACATGTAGTATAAAAACAAAGAAAGAAAGTGAAGAAAGGCTTACGATAAGGCAAGAAGTAGGACGTGTTATAGGATCAGCTTTCCAGCGCTGGAGAGAACTGAACATCTTCCACGTGAAACAGAGATAAACCTTTTATGGTACAACACACAGTACTACAAAAACACATTTTTATTACCATAGTATTAGTCATTGAGTTTATTTATTGATAAAAATATCCCCTTGGTCAGCTGCCCCAACAGGTTCCGCCATAATACTTGTCTGAGTTATACTTGGGTTATACTTGTCTGGTGTATGTGTGGGGTGGAGCTATCAAAACAGGGGTGGGACCCATTTGGGTTAGGGGCGTGTTTGTTTTGGTGATTTCAAATGACAACATTGGCTTTCAAACAACGGAGACCCCACCTTTAACCCTCAATTGCTCAGCTGTATTTAAAAAAAAATAGATAATGTAAGTCCTTCTAAGGGCATCTGCCAAATGATGGAAATGTGAATATGAAAATTCTTCAAATCAAGAGGAAAAAAATGTTAGCCAGACTCTTGCACTGCAAAAGGTATACACCACAGTTCATAGCTGAAATATTTGTCATTGCCTTTTTGTTAACAGCACAAGCATCATTCCCTCCATAGAAATTACCCATTCATTCTTCTAAATCTTATGATAGCTAAGCTTATTCAGTCAATTTTCTGGCCAACCCAAACATTCATTCATTCATTTTCTACCGCTTGTCTGAACTTCTCGGGTCACAGGGAGCCTGTGCCTATCTCAGGCATCAACGGGCATCAAGGCAGGATACACCCTGGACGGAGTGCCAACCCATCACAGGGCACACACACACACTCTCATTCACTCACGCAATCACACACTACGGACAATTTTCCAGAGATGCCAATCAACCTACCATGCATGTCTTTGGACCGGGGGAGGAAACCGGAGTACCCGGAGGAAACCCCCGAGTCACGGGGAGAACATGCAAACTCCACACACACAAGGCGGAGGCGGGAATCGAACTCCAACCCTGGAGGTGTGAGGCGAACGTGCTAACCACTAAGCCACCGTGGCCCCCGCCAACCCAAACATCTACAAGGTCATACTTGCTCTCTGTTTGTCCACTGGATCTCAAACAGAAACAGTTTGAAAGAGATGATTTGATTCCATATATGTTGAGGTATTTCCTTTTGAAACAGGAAAGAATGATGATGTGTTGAACTGCTTGACTGAGTTGCTGAATCTAAACACACTTGACAGTGGCTTACCAAACTAGCTAATGTTGGAAAACAGTGAAGAATTTAATGGGATTGGGGACAAATCTTATGTTAAAGCCAAAGGAGGCAATGTTCTGGCATTAAACAGCATAAAGTTAAGCAGTTTAATTTGCTAAGTCTTATCATGGCCCGACTTGCACAATTTTAACTTCTTCAAAATGAATAAACTATTTTTGAACTGAGGAAAAGGAAAAAGTTTTGCAAGATGACTGCTGGAAATGGGGCATGTCTTGTACCTCTTAAATAGCATGTAATTGGACAATTAAAAGACTAGTAAGTCTAGTACAGAATGAGTCAGCATTAAATTTTTAACGGTTTTCCCAAAAACTTGTTTTGTATAGTTTTTTTTAAGTAGACTACTGGCATCCCTAATAATGTGGGATGGGAACAAACACCTAAACTGACACACCAATTCTTATTCAACCTGATAATTGATTACAGTTACATCAAAGAACTCATGTGTGATCACAAATGTCTTGACCTTGGATGCTCTCCGAGGTCTACAAAGCCACAGGGGCAAAAGAGGAGAAGAGAAGAGGGTGTCAATCAGCAGGGCAAGGCACTGGGCGGACAAACGAAGTGCTGTTTTGGCCAAGGTTGGGGGTTAATGTGATTACAGTGACTCCCAGCAGGGCCAAACCCTGACTCCTTAACTTTTTCTTTCTCTCTGGCACATACAAACACATCCACACATGCACGAAGGTCATGCCTGGGCCATGTCGAAAGCTTTTGTTTGTGGGAATATGTTTCCTGGTGCCCTTTACACCTCTGTTTAGTCTCTGAATCTTCGGCCGAGGTGGACGAAATACTATGGGCTAAGGTTCTGACATTAATTAGCGAGGTCCACGGTGGGCCGTGAAATCCAATAAGGCCGCTGAAGTATGGAGGGCAATTACAGAAGACGCCTGTCTGCCACTGCCATGTCTGAAAGGGGCGCTTCCTGTCCAAACAGAGAGTAAGGTAACTGTCTTAATGCAAAACAGACAGAGCCTAGTGTGTGTGTGTGTGTGTGTGTGTGTGTGTGTGTGTGTGTGTGTGTGTGTGTGTGTGCATGTGTGTTTGTGGCAGCAAGCTCAGGCCTCCACGGAACGAAGATAATCATCAAGCATTACAGATGTTTGATGGCTTTGTACGCACTGTTAATGGTAAACTTTTCAAACAGTGCATAACAGTATTATACCAGCTGGTACCATAATAGTTCAGTAGTAAAACATAAGTGATGCTACGTCTATACTAAACCTGAATGTACCGTCCAATGTGTCTGTCCAAATTTTCTGGGAAAATGTTACAAGAAAAACGAGAAAAAAAAAAATCCTCCTCCAAACAAACACCAAATCTCTTACAGATCTCAAACTGAAACCACATGGTTCTCGGCATTCGCATAGCATATTTTGAGCTGCCTCATCTGGTGTATAAGTCCTTTCTGAGTGATGCATTAAACCTAAAAACCCTAAGCATGAAATTTGGTAAGAGCCGAGAGAGTTGTTTGGAAACACTTTCTTTCATGCATGCTGAAACAGCCATACATTAAACCTGAACAAAGCCAAACACTTTCTCGACTCAGATACACGCACCTTTCCCTCGAGGACCGAGCTGTTTTGAGTTCCCTTTCAGCGCCGTATGAAGTATGTACGAAATGTATATGATTTATAATGCAATCAGTGCTCTTGGATCGCTGTGCCGGCCCGGAGTCGATCCTAAAACACATGCGCAAACAATTCTTTTTATTAGAATTATTCTCATTTAATTCAAATTCATTCATCAACTCCAGACACAAGCAGAACATTCATTGCAGATATGATAGGATCTATTCACTCAATGCTTTGGATTTTGGAGGCATTTATTAACCCTAGCAACTTCGGACCAATCCGCCAGGGACGTGAATGATGAGATGAAGGTTCCTCTCATGGGAGCCTAAAGGCAACTTTCTCAAAATGGAGAAAGTGTGTATGTGTGTGTGTGTGTGTGTGTGTGTGTGTTTGTTTACATATTTAAATTCAATTCAATTCAATTCAAGTTTATTTGTATAGCGCTTTTTACAATGGACATTGTCTCAAAGCAGCTTTACAGAACATAAACATAGAGCAGAAGGTAAACATAAGGAGAAATATAAAAAATTAATATAATAAAAATTCATGATATATATAGTTCACAGTGTGTATGTATGTATGTATGTATGTATGTATGTATGTATGTATGTATGTATATGTATTTATATTATGGGAACCTTCTTTCTTTCTATTAAATAAGAGTCCTTCTTTTTTTTTTTTTTTTTTTTATTAAAAAGAAAAAAAAAGTATGTCCTTCAAAGACTGGAATACGTGTAAGAAAAATGTTTAATAATGTATTAAATATAAAAACTTATTTTTATTCTTATTATTAATTATTATTATTAGTATTATAATATTTTCTTATGGTTGCTGTGGTTTAGTATTAATAATCTACATTAATGAATTAGTAATAATTAAAAACTGTCAAATGTCCTCTGAAGTATGCTAAGATACTGAAGTATGTGTGTGTGTGTGTGTGTGTGTGTGTGTGTGTGTGTGTGTGTGTGTGTGTGTTTGCACTCTGCATATTGCCCTTAGCACAGCGTGAAAACAGTTTAAATAGACTTTGAGATGGCTTGTAGAGATATGCAGGAAGGACAAGTAGCAGTTCTCTCTGAAGTTTCAGGTGTTTTCTGGCTCCATCATATACATATGTGTGTGTGTGTGTGTGTGTGTGTGTGTATTCACTGTGAGGCACGAGTGCCGAGTGTTTACTGGAACCCTTTTTGTGCCTCACATGGCTTCCAAAACACAGCTGAAGGCCCGAAATACGAACAAGGTGCGTTTGACAGATGAGCTCTGTCCGTGAGCACAGCATATCGGCTTTACTGTAACGCTTCCTCAAGGCTGTGAGGGAACATGAAATACGCTCCATCTGTTTCGGCACAGAGAGCGGAAGAGGGAAAGATGGAGAAAGAAACAACAAAAAAGAAAAGGGAAGAAAGAGCCAGACAGAGAGAGAAAGAGAGAGAGACGCATCACTCACCGACAAAAGATCTGGGAGACGAAAATATTTTCCTCCTGGGTTTTCCCACCCTCTAAAAACAGTCAGCGAGTCCATCTGTCCATCTGGGCTTTTTTGTACAGACAGAGAAAAAGACAGAGAGATGGAGAGATGGAAAATAAATAGCAAAGAAGACGTTTGTTTTTTTAATTGCGTATGTGTTAAAACTTTTTTTTTCTTCTTCTTCTTTTAAATAGCTTTGAGATTCTGATGAAGTGATTTATAAGGAGGGTTTAACTGAAGCCGATACAGAGCTTCTCATTATCTAAATTGGACTGTCAATGGAGAAGAGAAATGAGTGTGCATCCTTATCGTTTTTCATCCTTTCTTTCCTTCTCTCTTTAACACACACACACACACACATAAACAGCCCGAGGCATGATACCATCATTAGATGAACACATGTCGGCCAATTCAGTGACAAGCAGCGTAACAAGGATTTAACAAGAAAAGTATAAACAAAAATCTTGTTAATAACTGTTGATGTGGTGTTGATATGGTGACCAGTTTCTGTGAGAAGATTGAAGGAGTCTCTGGTACCATCGCTTCAGAAATAAAGTCAGAAATAAAGTTAACGTTTCAGGAATCATCAGGATCGATGAGAGTGTGTCGGACATGAGGCAGAGATGGAGGTAGCAGAGATGGAGGATGTTGAGGTTCTCTTTAGGAGTGACGAGGATGGACAGGATTAGGAATGAGCACATCAGAGGGACGGCTCAGGTTGGCTGTTTTGCGGACAAGGTCAGAGAGACTAGATTGAGATGGTTTGGACATGTACAGAGGGGAGAGATGGTTATATTGGTAGAAGGATGTTTAGAAGGAGATGGAGCTGCCAGGTAAGAGGTCAAGAGGAAGGCCAAAGAGGAGATATATGGATGTGTTAAATGAGGACATGAAGGTAATTGGAGCGAGAGTATAGGATGCCAAGGATAGGTGGAAAAAGATGATTCGCTGTGGAGACCCCTAACGGGAAAAGCCCAAAAGTAGAGAAAGAAGAAGAAGATAATAAAATGCCCGAATTTATGTTTTTTCTACTGCCATGAAGCATTTCGGATAAACATAAATTATAATATATTACCCATCAGCCCTAGCATGTCACATGGTCTTGTTTGATGTCCCTATCAGGTAATTCTTTGTGGGGGGACACCTGAACTAGGAAAAAACCATCAAACCACCATTCCTGCCCCAATTCGGACCTGGCTCCGCCTCCTTGCTTCATTGAGGATGTTTCTCCTCCTCCTTGCTTCACTGAGGACGTTGCTCTGCATCCTTGCTCCACTGACTCAATGACAATCAGTCTCCTTGTCCTGCTGAGGATACCACTCCGAGGATGTCCTGCTTCTGCTTTGCCCTGCAGAAGACACCAGTACAGCCTCACCGTGAGCATCTCTCTATCAACCTGCTCTGCTTCAGATGTCACTATGCCATGCCGCTACAATATAGATGTCCACCTTATTACTCCAAAAAGGATGTCCCTCTGATCCTTGCTCCTCTATGGATGCCATTCCGCCCCTTGCTTTACAGTGTACATTATTGCCACTACTTGCTATGCAGAGAATTTCATTCCCCACTACGGCCTCACGAAGGTCGAGGCCCCCCTTTGGGCTCAAAGGAGGACGTCATCCCACTACCAGGCTTTTTGGAGAGCGTTCCTCCCCCTTTGGCTATGCCTTGAATTTTGATCCCCGAGCTGGCTTTGCAGTGGCCACAGATCTGTTATCATGTTCCACCTTGAACACCCCTCATTTATGTGGAGAGATTGCTTTTACTTATTGCCTTTTTGAGGATGTCATGTCTTCTGCCTCCACAATGTATAGAGCTCCTAAGAACCCTAATCAGCCAAGGAGCTCATTTGTTTGTCCAGGACCTCCTCTTGAACCAGCCATGGTTATGCCAAAATCTGAGCTGAACTATTACCCATCAGCCCCGGCATGACCACGACACACGTTCCACTGATCACTAGTTCCCGTTCCTGTGTGTTTCTTTGTTAAGCGTTTTTTGTTGTGTTTTAGGTGTTGTCATGTTTGCCACAGCATCTCCCAAAGTCAGTTTGTTCTTTGCTTCGTGACAATAGTTAATATTCCTGGTTCTTGTATTTGTTGTTTTGTTAACACTCTACTTAATAAGACACAGTCTGCACTCGCATCTGCCATCGCCTCCTTCCTATGTCTGACAAGGGTGTTCTAGAAATAGTAGCGGCTATGGGGATAAAAGTAAACTAATTTGTCTGTTCAAACATTTTTGGTGGCAATTAGTGAAAAATATGCAGACTGAACAAAAGAACATGTCCCTTTTATTCAAGTAACATGGATATTTTCTTTCACAAAGGCAAGGGAACACGAGGTTGAATCACACACACACACACACACACACACTCTAAATAGGCTTCATTCAGACTCAGTAATGGGGTAGTGTGAGGCTGTCACTCATCCACCTGTGATGAGCTTTTGCAATGATGATTGCTAATGCCGTACAAATGTAGCTGATAAGACCACACTAATCCAAATATACGTAAGAAATAAATCATAACAGGGTATTGATTTCTAGAAAAATGATCAGTCAGACAGGAAGTGGACCTTGAAGTTGGTTACTTTCTTATAACAGCACATCCCGAGGTGTTTTATTCCTTTTACGCAAGAATGTTGAATGTCCTTGGTGAACAAAACTTGGCTCCCTTACTAATTTTTGCCTTATGAATTGAATTGCATGGACATATGAAGCATTTTTGGCATACGAAGAAATTAAACACCGGCTAAGTTGCGTGTACATTTGGGAGCCGCTCAAATCTTGTTTGTGTCAATGGAAAGGCAAGTGTTAACCCATGCTTTCAAAAGCTACATGATTTTTCATGCGTTTTTTTGTTGGGAACGGTAGCATGGGTGGTCTGTTTTATATTTAGCCCAAGCTTAGAGGCACGGCTTCATTAGTGGTTGTCAATTTTTTTTTTTGCGTTTTGTGTAACATTTAGGGAAGTCAAAGCATCCAAGGTCCCAAGAAAGTTAGCAACAATGGTAGCATAAAGAAAAAGGAGGAAAAAAAAGCAGCCGGTGCAATAACGAGTGATCTTGCTAGAGAGTATGGATTGCTAGCATCCACCATAAGCACAATTTTCAAGTAAACGGACAAGATTGATTGTTTTTAAATGCAAAAATTTGATTATAGTGTCGGAAATTGGTAATTCTGGTAATATTTCTGGGTGGCAGGAACAGATAATCTGCATTTACATTATTTCCTATGGGAAAATTTCTTTTGCAATACAAATGTTTACCTCCAGAACGAATTAAATCCGTATGCCAAGGTTCCACTGTAGACAAAACTTTCAAATAGACCAGTTTGTGTTATCATAGACCTAAATAAAATGAGGGTCATTTCCCTCATAAACAAAACCCAACTTGTTGTTTCAAAACCTTCCTTACGTAAATATAAAAACAAGCAATTTAATGCAAACCTGGCAGCTAGAACAGCTGATATAAAAATACGAGCTTAGAAAATTAATTCGATTTTAGAAAGTACCTTAAAAACAATAATGTTAAATACAAACAGTTTAAAGACAAACCCATGATTGTAACGGCAGACTCAGCAAACCTATCGAACGATCATAGCCGACGTTTAATTTAAACAAACTCAAATAACTCAACAAACAGCAACTAGGAATCTGAGGCCACGGCCACCAACTGTCTCTGTTTACGACATGACACTGTGCCATATGATTCTGCCACTGTGGTTTGGTTATTCTGATTTTCACAAGCAAACAACAGATGGAGACATCATCAATTTCTGGCCCTTTCCATTTAAGAATCTGGTGCCTTAAAATGCATTCTCGCTGTGTCCAAATAAATTAATGCAGCTGTAAAACTGCAGCAGTTTTGTCTTAGTGAGTCAATTGGGCACCATCCAGAACCTATTACTCCTAATAATAGGTTGCCAGCTTTAGTTTTAAATACTACAAACATCCTCTTGAGCTTTTATTAATTCTGCTTTTATGATGTACTGATTTACATGGTATATAATGATATGGAAATTAGTTTTAAAATTTTGTTTTTTTTACTGCGTTAATTAACATTAATCTTGCCACCTAGGTCGCAAGCCAGTGACTTCTGCGCTGGTCCTAAGCCCGAGATGAACAGAGAGGGTTGCGTAAGGAAGGGCATCTGGCATAAAACGTCAAATTTAAACATGCGAATCATCGGTGTGAATTCCGTACCGAATCGGTCGAGGCCCGGGTTAACAACGACTGCCATCGGTGCTGTCAACCAACAGGGTGCCGGCGGAAATTGGGCTACTGTTGGTCGAGGAAGGAGAAAAGGGAGAAGAGCTACAAACTGTTTTATTATGGTCATTATGGTCAAGATCATTGCTGAAAGGGCTGAACAGAGTTCTGTATCAAAACATATTCATGGAAAGTTGATGGAAGGGCAAAGTGATGACCGTAGCCTTTAGAAGATTCCTAGTGTCAAGCCACTCCAGACCCAGAGACAATGTCAGAAACATCTTACCTGGGATAAGGAGAACAAGATCTGGAGCATTACTCAGTCCCCTTTTCAGATGAAAGTAAAATTTTCATTTCATTTGGAAATCAAGGTCTTAGAATATGGAGAGAGACCAGTGTGAAGTGTACATAGTTAGTAATGATTTGGGGTGCCATTTCATCTTCTATTGTTGGTCCACTGTGTTTTATTGTGTCCAAAGTTAATGCAGCTGTCTAACAAGAGATTTTAGAGCACTTCATGCTCCCATCTGCTGACAAGATTTCCTTATATCCACAATGCCAGGAACTGGTTTGTTGACCATGGTATTACTGAGCCTGACTGTCCAGCCAACTCACCCGACCAGAACCCTATAGATAATCTATGGGGTATTGCCACATGAGCTAGAGGCCACTATCAAAACCAGCTGGGCTTCCATTACACCTCAGCAGTGTCACAGGCTGATTGCCTCTAAGCCTTACATTGGCACAGCAATTTGTGCAAAAGGAGCCCCAAATACTAAGTGCACAACTTTTTTTTCTGGATTATAATTAATTTCTTTAATTAACTTATAAGGGGGGCACGGTGGCTTAGTGGTTAGCACGTTCGCCTCACACCTCCAGGGTTGGGGGTTCGATTCCTACCTCCACCTTGTGTGTGTGGAGTTTGCATGTTCTCCCCGTGCTTCGGGGGTTTCCTCCAGGTACTCCAGTTTCCTCCCCCGGTCCAAAGACATGCATGGTAAGTTGATTGGCATCTCTGGAAAATTGTCCGTAGTGTGTGATTGCGTGAGTGAATGAGAGTGTGTGTGTGCCCTGCGATGGGTTGGCACTCCATCCAGGGTGTATCCTGCCTTGATGCCCGATGACGCCTGAGATAGGCACAGGCTCCCCGTGACCCGAGGTAGTTCGGGTTAAGCGGTAGAAAATGAATGAATGAATGAATTATCTTATGAAATATTCTAATATTTTGAGATACAAGATTGTTGATTGTTTAGTTGTGCACCATAAATTTGGAAATTGTCTAAATGATAAGAGAAAAGGCTTAAAATATTTTACTTCATGTTTAATAAACCCAAAACCTTTGTTTCCTTGATATTCTAATTATCTGAGATTTTTTTGATACATATATACTGTAAGTGTTGGAAATGTTGGATACACTGGTTGATAAATATTTCTTTCTTTATATTGGGCTGCCTGCTATGATTAAAAACAGTGCTACAGTATGCGAAGTGTGTGTGTAAGTCTCCAGCAAAGTGTGTGAGCTAACTGTTTAATATAAATCATGGATCGAGGTGATGTGTAAACACAGGGCTGCATTAGCCGTGCCACTGATCACTGTTTCCTGCATTTCAGCACCTCGTTAATCAGCGGCCGAGGTTTAAAGGACCTCACTTTTTATTCTACACTCTATAAATCTGTCTCTTGTCATAACAGACAACGTGAAACATGGAGAGTTGGTCAGAATGCGTCTTCTCACACCTCGGCAAATGGCGCGCAGCATCCGGGCGGGAAATTTTTGCGAGAACTCTTGGCTATTGTGGATGTGCACAAAGGATCACAGAGATACTTGTGTACACGAACAGACAATGAAGAGGTTTTAATCTAGAAACTGGAAGAATATTTTGCCCATATGTGGATGTTGCAATAAATGTATACCGTTTCCTCCATGTCTGAACAAAAACATAGCCAAATGAGGACCTGACAAAGATTCCTGTCATTGTGGGGACACTGACTAAGATATATATATAAACACATATATAAGATATATATATAAACACACACACACACACACACACACACACACAGAGAGAATTAGAGAATTAGAGTGTATGTGTGTATATATATATATATATATATATATATATATATATATATATATATATATATACACACACACACACACACACACACACACACACTCTCTAATTCTCTAATTATCATTGTAGGACTTTCCAATGACATAATAATTAATGCAGCTAATTAATGCTGTGCTACATCAAAATCTAACCCTGACCTTAACCTTC